>NW_015222322.1:0-996 GCF_001447785.1 Gekko japonicus | reverse complement strand
GCCTGTCATACAAGTTTGGATCTGGTTTTTGCAAAACCAAGAATGCACAAAGATACTGCCAATTCTAACTGATTGGCGGTCCTTAGCAGCATTAGAGGCTGTTCAAATGAACACCAAAGAATAGATTTTTCTTAAAATATAGCATTTATTTATAACTGATTTATATGGCTTATGACTTATTTAATTATCTGTTTAAACAATTGCCCGCTGAGTAGAAAAGTTATACAGGACAGATGAGGTAGAGGGCAGCAGTAGAACACAATCAGGCTAAGTGACAATGCAAACCCATAAAAAGCCAGCTGTATTGTACTGTATGGATGAGAAGGGAAACAGTAAGGGGATATCCCCAAGAGTCAAACAGATCACTGAAAAATCAGCTTGCTTCTTGTTACCAGTGAAGAGGATGTCAGCTGTACTGTTTGGAGTTTGAGCACCCCTGGTTCTAAACTCAGAAACACAACTTTTAGGTGAGTTCAACTGGTAGGTGTGTCTGAGAACAGATTTAAATTTCTGATCAACTGAGTATGTCACTTCAATGAAGTCACACACACAACAGGTTTTCTACTTTATTGGACTATGCCATGAATTTGGGAACCTGTGTGGTGTTGTGGTTAACATTCTGGACTAGGATAAGGTTGAAATCCCTACTCTGCCAGAAATCTCAATATGTAATATTGAGCCAGTTATATTTATTCATTCACAACAACCTTATGAGGTTGTTACAGTTGTGAGGTAGTATGCAATCTCACCACGAGGTCCTTAGAAGTAGAGCTGGAGGGGGAAAATAAAATAAAATAGGGGTTAATCAAATTATAGCTTTTTTCTTACCAATCATTAATTTGAATGCTTCATGAACCTTGTTGTTCCTCAGGCTATAGATGAAAGGATTCAGAAATGGTGTCACCACACAATAAAAGACAGACACAACCTTGTCCGAATCACGGATATCCCTCACTGAGGGCCTAACATACATATACATGACTGAGCCATAATATA
>NW_015222321.1:0-996 GCF_001447785.1 Gekko japonicus | reverse complement strand
AACGAGCCTTACTCCTAGTTTTAAATAAAATGAAATAAAAAGAGTGGCTTAGAATATTAAGTGGACTGACCACTAAAGGGCCAAGAGCAACAGAAACCCCTCCCGTGTGCTGCTTAGCTTTTAAACCTAAAGGCAAAGCCTCCAGGTTTAGTCCTGGCAGTGTTTTAAGCTGTTTAAAGATCTTCCACTATTCAGAAAATGCTTTCTATAAGGCCCCACTTGATAGGAAAGCACAAAACCTGTATTCCCAGCTTTGGGATTCTTGAAGCCTCTCACATAGAGCGGACTGTCTGCTCTGTGTGGTTGCCAGTCCCAATATGGACAACTATCTTATTTCTAACCATTCTATACCTATAAAAGAGGAGATAGCTATACGTTCTCCCACCTTTCCATCCTTTCCTTGCGCCCCCTCCCCCAAGCATGGGGGGAAATGAGTATACTTGAATACAACCCAGGGTACAAGCCCCATTATTTTTATATGGTCTATTTAGAACATTTCGGGGGGGGAGCATTTATTTCACAATTCATGAAATTGTACATAGGGATGTTACAAGTTTGTACGGAGTCAAGATAAATGATCTTTTTGGCCCTACAAGCAGGACTTTGGTATCATAGAAACAACAAAGGAGAAAGGGAAAAAATGACAACGGAATTGGACAACCATAGGTTTTTTTTAAATGAATTTAGAGGGAGATGCAAGTTCATGGTAACTCCTGTAAGATAAAGATGTGTGAGCTTTATAAAAACTTTATTGTGAAAGAGGGACGTCATCCACACTGAGGGCTGAGTCACACATTATAAAGTCAATGAGGCTGCCACAGCAGATCGGATGTATGACCCAGAATACCGTGCTGGAAACTCAGGCACTTGGAGCCCCGGTTTGGATTGGGACCATGGCATGGAGGGAGAAGGGGCATCACATTCCCCCCTGCATCGTTTTCCCAAACTGAAACTGCCCTAGGGGGACCTGCTATTGAACCTACCAGGGAAACTTAC
>NW_015222320.1:0-996 GCF_001447785.1 Gekko japonicus | reverse complement strand
CGTCTCACCATTCTTTTGTGCAGGTCTAGGCATCTTCCAAGAGAATTAATTCACCTGTGCAGAGTAAATGGCTTTGGGGGTGGGGTGGGTGCAGGATTCCCGTTCCAGGCAACAAGTCTGTTCAAAGGGCATCACCAAATCGGTCACTGGTTTAATTCTGTTTGCTGGACTTCTTTGGTTTGCTCTTGAGATCCATGGAAGGCCTTTTGGGTATCGGAAAGGACACTGGATTCAAAGCTAAAGCTGGAATAGCACACGGGCAAAGAGCCTTGCCTTCCATCTTGCCTGCTGAAATGTAAGCTGGACTTCAGCCGGCTTTTCAGTCTCGGGGCCCTGCGCAACAAGCTGTTCCTGCCTAAACCTGCCCGCCAGGATCATGACTAGCTGGCAGTGCAGCATACTTGGAAGCCTCTAGGCCTAAATGCCAGCTCCACTAAGGCCAGGAAATTGACCACGCCTGACAAAAAGCAAGTTGGCCTGTAAGCGAGGGCCTGGGTCTCACGGCAGCTCACTTTCGCCTAAAGAAATCACCCCCCCCCCAAGAATGCACAGGAGGCTAGGGGGAAGGGGGTCGTTCCTGAGGCCTTGTCAGTCTCTAGGATGTGGTTCTTCTCCATCTTGCACTGGAGGCCTGTGGTGATAATGAATAGAAACCGGCACGACATTTACCAATCTGGTGGAGAATTTTCTCCCCAAAGATGCACGCTGCACCTTCTCCTGGGGTGTCAAGAACCCTGGCAGAAGGGACAAAACTACCTCTTGTGGAATAAGGAATTCTCTTGGAGGGTGAAGGAGGGTTCCAATGGGAGCCATGCTTTGTGTACGTGGAAGGTTCCCAGGCTGGACGGTGTAGGAAGTGCCTCCGGTTCCAGCTCTCTTGGGGCTGTAATTTTGGCAGTCAGGAATGGCAGCAGCCATAATGACATAGAGGAGAACATAAGTGTCTCAAGTATCAAGCCTTAGGTTTCACGTTGGCATACTTCTTCTCTCTTTCTG
>NW_015222319.1:0-996 GCF_001447785.1 Gekko japonicus | reverse complement strand
TGCCATTGTTCCCTACTGGTGTGTGGACCACAGCAAATACCAGATGATGCCAGACACAGGGTCTGTGACATTTGATCTCTGATGGATGTTTCACAAAAGTCAAAGTTGCAAATACAGCTGTGTGAACTCTCCTCGTTTTGAAGGAAATGGCCAGTTTTTTTAATATGAACTAACGTGTTTAGAGCATTTTGGATTTGTTGTTGTTGTTTCGGCAGTTTCAGGCCTGCAGTTAAAAACAACAACAGCAGCAACACAGCAGCATATATATTCCCTTACTGGCAAACTGTAAATCATGCCAATAAAACCTTAATAAAATTTTGATTTACTAATCCTACTTTGCACTTGGGATGGAAACTAAATGAATGTTCTGTTCAATTTATAGCTGTTCTGGGTTTGTTAAAGTCTCCTTGGGGGGGATGAAATGCTTTGTTTATGGAGATTTCCTGGTGGATAAGGGAAGATGCTACATAAAATGGGTCTTTGTTTTATTCTACAGGGCCTCCTGAATTTTCCTTATAATCCTCTAAAATTTGCCTACTTGTAAATAAAGTTATCTATTCTTCATAGTGTTCAGAGCAAGACTGAGGTGGAGGGGACTACGGGACACAAGCTAATGTGGCATAGTGGATAGAATGTTTACTTATTTCCATTATTTATAGCCCGCCTTTCTCACTGGGACTCCAGGTGGATCACACAGAGTGAGTCAATGCAATCAATAAAATGGGATATTCAATAAACAACGAAATCAGATTTGGGTTGTAGATCCACCCAGGAGCTTAAAAAACAGAATCGAAGCAAAGCGCCTTAAATGATGCAAAACTGCACAATGGGAGCCAGCCCACAGCAAACTATACACAGTAGTAGACCACAGACCCTGATAATTTATAAACTTTTGTAACAGTGCTGTCCTATTGTTTGCATCCAATTGATTACGTAGAAAACCCCTCTTGAATAATTTGGATTCAAACTTTGTTCTTCAGTTTTGCACAGTTTGCG
>NW_015222318.1:0-996 GCF_001447785.1 Gekko japonicus | reverse complement strand
CCCTCAGTCCTTTTTCTGCCACCATGGGGAAAGGATATTTTTCTGAGCATTTTTCTGAGTTACCTCGGGATATTTTTTTGTTAGAGACAGAGGCACAGAAAGAACAGAATTTAAAATAGACCCGGGTGACATACCTCTCAAATTTACAGAGTCATAATTCTATCTCCCAAAGAGCTCATGGTTCTCTTCAAGAAATGCCAAGTCTGTGGCACAAAAATGGCATCCAATGATGAACACCTCAAGTGTCTTCTGTGCCTGGGAGAAGGACACAAAATGGCTTCTTGTACAGCCCGTGGACTGTTGAAACTGAAGACGAGGCAGGAGAGAGCACTTCACCCGAAGGCAGCTCTCTGGGAACAATCTTTGTCTGCCCTGGCTGAGAAGGCCTCCCCTCAGCTCCGGGAAAAGACTCCATCAGGAGCCCTAGTAGTCCCATTGCCCAAAACAATGCTCGGCAGGGACCCCTCACTACCGCTCCACCTTGGCACAACTGCCTTTAAAGAGATTGAGGGCTGATAAGAGTGCCACTTCAACATCAAAAACAGCACGGGTGTCCTATGAAACAGGTAAGCCAACAACACCACCTCTGCCTCTACAGGAGGCCTCAGCCACTGTTCCACCACCAACCCCAACCACTTTGACCGCGAGACAATTGAGGTTGATGTGACGTCAAAGTCCAGGGTCCCAACATCGACGATCTTTGACATCAAGCCATCAGGACTCCAGCCGCCATCAAGAGCGATCACCAGACTTTGTCAATTCTCCATCTTCGTGTGAAGACATGGAGATTATCAGCCTCCCGGCCTCAAAGGACTAATCTAGATCCCATTCCTTGGGCTCCAGGAGATGCGATATGCCCCCATGGGGCTACCCTCCCACTTGGGACCAGATGCCTCCATGGATTGTGCCCCCATGGTACCACAGAGACACCAGCAATCGCAGTTGTCACAGACATCGAAGTTGAAGCCCGTCCCCTTGGCCTCGATGTGTGATATC
>NW_015222317.1:0-996 GCF_001447785.1 Gekko japonicus | reverse complement strand
TACATGATTACTGAAAGAATGAAACAATGTAAATGAAAATACCCTGAGGATTTAAAGCACCCTCTCCCAACAAAGCACCTACTTTTGTGAGGGTGCACTCAGGACAGCATCAGGAATACTCACATGTTGCCCTTTCACAGCCCCTCATGGTTTCATGTAGATAATATACTTATTCCCTCCTTCCACGACTGAACATAAGGCAACTTCTTATTCTACCAGACTATTTCGTTAATTTAGTCCAGTACCAGCCAGCCAGATTAGCCTCAACTCTCTAAGTTTTAGGCACCCTACAGTTGTGGCTTGAGTGCTGGAGTTTGACCAAGAGACCCAAGTTCAAGTCCCCACAAAGCTTGCTGGAGAACCTTGGTCAATCACTATTTTTCAGCCTAACCTATCTCACAAGATGACTGAAAGTATAAAACAGGAGAAGTTCCTTAGTTTTACCCGATACTTGAAATGCCAGGGAGTGTACCTGGAAATGCCCATTCTATGCTGACCATGAATTCTACATTTTCTAAGAATCAGTGCAATCAGGAACTATAAGTCCTAACTTTGGTACCAGATCAGGAAAAGCAAGCAAACTTTTCAAAAGAATGCTTCGAAGCACAACACCAGTGGCAAAAGTTTAAAAAAGTCAAATAGAAGGACATTTGTTTTGGAGAGAAGTGTTACCAGTATTTGGATACCACGTTGCCATTGCTCTCCACAATACAAGAAGGAAACCTGGAAACTTCAAACTCTGCAAGGTGTATCAGCATGCAGGTAATCAGATATGCAAAGTAGCACTGGCAGCATCTTCTTCCAGTTACTACAAAGGCTCATGCTGGCACAGCAAAGCTGGCCGGGCATCTTTCAGTCCCCACAGGTTGGGACTTTGCCGTCTACTGCACCCCAGGCAATCACACGTTTCATGTTTCCAATACCAGAAGGTGCTTGACATTTCTACTTAAAAGCCAAGGTGCCCAAAAATGAAAACGTTTGCTGTAATGACACACA
>NW_015222316.1:0-996 GCF_001447785.1 Gekko japonicus | reverse complement strand
ATACTGCCAGTCTGTCCTCAGCCATAGAGTTGCTTCCAGTTGAGGTGAAATTAGTTGAAAGGTACCACTATCTTCATTAAAAGGTACCACTATCTTCATTAAAAATATTTATAGCCTCATTGTAGCACAGTTTGCCATAAGTAGGTCTGCTACCCCATTGCTACTTAGGTGAGCCTGAGGAGTAATGTAAGCAAAGGAATACTCACTGTAAAAGTTTGAAGTAAGAATGCATGATGTGCATAATAACATTCTAGGCAGATTCCTACAAAATCTTGGAAATGAGCAAGCTCTAGACCTTTCCTTTGAATTTAACCTGTCAGCTGAGAAAATATGAACATACTTTCCACTGCTCCATCCTTTGCAGCATATTCTGGAAAGCACACTATGCTTGCACTCCAAACATACTGCTAGCCCCTTGATTTGTCAAAACTGGCAGTTCTCAGTCCTCTTTGATGAGCCTTTTCTATGTCACAGAAGCTATTATGTAACTAAACAAGGCATTAAAATATGATTAAATGCACCAATAATAACAATTGTACAGGATTTTTTTTTTAAAAAAAATTACCAGTAAATAAATATTAATTTTGAACACAGTAACTTACAGCTGTTAGTGTCATTAGCAACGGCTAGGATGCCCATTGGCTGATGTGGTATATCAGATCTAAGAATTTTTGTATCTCCACCCGTATATTTATTGGATCGCAGAATAGCTCTTCTCACCCAGTCTGTCCAGAAGATCCAGTCATTGTAAATAGCCAGACTCAGAAAAGTGCCAGGTCCAGATCTGATTATCACCTGATTAAGAAAAGGAAACAGGCGACAAATATGAATGTTTTCTACTCTTCAGTTTTGCTTGCTTGCTTCACTTTAATAGGATGAGAAGGCTCCACGGGGGCTACATGCTTTTAAAAGAAATCAGATTAATTAGTTGCATGAGGGCATTTGGGAGGGAAGATGGCATGGGATGTAGCCCAAACTCACCAGATCTCAGAAGCT
>NW_015222315.1:0-996 GCF_001447785.1 Gekko japonicus | reverse complement strand
GGGTCAGCTGGAGGCGGTGGATGAGCAGGGGCAGGTTGGGATGTGAGGAGAGAAGCTTTTCGTACAGAAGGCTTCAAGGTTTAGGTTCAGGGTGTGCATTGTGTGCCCTTCCTGGGTGTGTAGTTACTGGGAGGATCCAAGGAATTCTAAGTCATCCCCCTTAAGGTAAGTTTGTAGCCCTCTTTGGTTCTTTAATAAATTTTAAATCAGGATGGCAAAAATTGATAGTCCATTAGGGATATTCCCACCAGTTCTGGATGGTTACAAGGTTCGTAATGTTGGAAGGCCTGGAGGGCCTTACTCCCTGACAGGCATTCCCTGCTACCTTCCTGAGTGTTCTGGTTTATTATTCTTTTTAAAGGGAGCTGTCCAGTTCTGTTGTTCTGGGGAAATCTGCAGGCAGTTTTCTGTCCAGTCGATCAGTAGGAATTAAATCTGCTCTCATCTTCCAGCAGTCTACCCAAGATACACTGAGGCTCTAGAATGATTACCATTCCTTGGGTGTTTGGCGCTTAATGCTAAAGTTTGTGAAAATGAAATTGTGTTAATTTTAAGTATATTAGTCTCATTTTTAGGATCTTCTGTTTTGCATTACTTATGCTTTCCTCCCCATGGCAATATTTCTGGTTATGGACCCCGTCCCTCTTGCATTACACTTTTAAGGCAGGTCTAGCAAAAAGCAGTTCCTGGTCTGACTTTTCGCAGTAGCAATAATCCTGCAACCTGTGTGGCCCTTTGCATCATCTGTCTGTTTCCTCTTCAATTCAGTGAAGAAATGATGGGCAATCCTGAACTGGCACCAGAAGTGGATGTAAATTCTATGGAGCGTCTACTCTCTCAAGATGTGATAGATGACCTCCTTAACACATATATGTCAACTCTTACGGTAAGTAATAACAGCACATTTACTGCCTTGTGGGAAATGATTGGCCAAATTGTTTGTTCAGGAACATGTTGCAGTTTTTCCTTGTGTGACAAACCTTCTGAATAAGGGTT
>NW_015222314.1:0-997 GCF_001447785.1 Gekko japonicus | reverse complement strand
ACATTTTTCAGATCAGAGGCCAACATGCACTTATGCTACCCACGCATTGTCCCTTCCAGTAATACGCAGACCCTGAGAAGCAGCGTGTTCAGCTGCACCCATACTTTTTATTCCTGCTCGAAGCATGCAGCTACCCACCATGATGGCAGGAGAATTAATCACATGCTCAAATGCTTGCTTAGTCAATTCCTTGATTAAAGTGTCATATTATTCAAACTCTTATTGACTAGTGACGTGCTACACAATACTATTTTGCCAGGTATAATTAAATCAAAAGCCTGCTAGGGCAGGGAATCCTTCCATTAAAGAGATTAAAAGTCTCCCCCTTCTACAGCTCGGAGGGCAATACCCTCCTGAAATTTTGAGCAGCATGTCCAGCAATTTGTCAACAGAAGAATAATCAATCACCAGTTCTGCAAGTGTGCCATGGGTCAGCTTTGGGAGGTACAGACTGTAGTGAGAGGTACAAGCTTTTCTCTTAAAGAGAAAGCCAAACAGTGTAATACATAAAGGTCATGTGCTATGTCTCTTGCATTGATAATCAAAGGAGAGTGATCACCTGTGCAAATTTATTATAATGTTTTTTGCAGAAGTTCTACTGGAGTTCTTCTTTAAGGGACATACGTAGATGGTGCGTTGAGTTCTATGATTCAGCTACTCATCCATATTCAAGCAAATGGCCTCAATCAGTGCATCAACAATAACCCATTGTTAATGCATATTTAGCCCATTCTGTACGTCCAGAGAGGCAGAAAAAAGTGCCCACATCTGGTTATGTAACCTTTGACCATGTCTGTACCTTCCCTTTGGAACTCTTGACATTCTGATTCAGTGAGAAAATTTAGCCGCAATGCCATCACAAGAACAAGTCCTAGGCTTTGTACATTTCCCATTTCTTAATGTGAATCTATGCCCCTCTAGCAAACATAGCAAGTTAAAGCCTGCTTATCTATTGAAAGGTGGCGGGAAATACACACACACGTGCACACGCACACAC
>NW_015222313.1:0-996 GCF_001447785.1 Gekko japonicus | reverse complement strand
AAAAAAATCCCGGTTCGAACCTACAGAGAACAACATTCGTCATCAGGCAATGCGCTAGTCGCCTTCCTTCTCTTCCCGGCATGCACTACAAGGCCGGCTTTGGCGAGGAGGCGGTGACGGAGGAGAACGAAGCGAAGAGGAGAGCGAGGGGGACGGGGCGGAGCCTAAGCCGCCGAGGGGCCTCGCGCAGTCACTGGGCTGAGTCGTTTGTTGCTGTTTGTTTCCCCGAGAGGGTCCCGGAGGGGGCGGGTGACGCCGCCCTCCTTCCTTGCTGCAGCTGCCGCCGCCGGGAAAGATGCCGCTCTTCACCAGCAACCCCTTCGACCAGGATGTGGGTGAGTTAACAGGCTGGCCCAGGCAGCGCTCCCGTCCGGGCCCCGCCCGGTGCCTCCCCCTTTCCCTTCCGACCGCACCAGCCCTCCGCCTGTTCACCACGGCTGCCCCTTCCCCCTTTTAGGGTGGGCACCCCTCTCCCCTTCTGTCCTCAGGGCAGGAATGTGGTTTTGTCCCTTCGCTCCCTTTCCCATATGTCCGGCTGGACGAAACGGGAAGAGTCTCGAACTGCTAATATCTCGCGCGTTTCTTGTTTGTTTCCTTCGACGAGCTGATATCCTTTTCAGTATAAACTGCCAGAACTTTGATTTTCATGGGGTATTGGGGGGGGCATATTAACTGGGTAAACAAACGACAAGCTCTAAAAGTGTATTAATCATTCTTGGTACCACCTACGTTTTCAACCTCAATAGGATGCAATTTTTTTCAGGACGTTATCTATGATAAGTGTTTTATGGGCTGAAAGGTGTAAATTGGTGAAAGGTAAACTTCGTTTTATATACATATATATATGATATCAAATATAAATAAATGTGAAGTCCACTAGTTGTTCATTCATTTCTTTGATCTCTCGTTTTTCCTCCTACATATCTGTTGCTCCTTGTCTATGCTTACCCAGCTGCCTTTCTCTTAGGGTTGTTGCAGAATTCTTGTATGGAAGGT
>NW_015222312.1:0-997 GCF_001447785.1 Gekko japonicus | reverse complement strand
TGCTTAATGGTTAATCTGCCCCTGGTAGCGGTGGTCTCAATACACACCTTTCAGTCCTCTTAAACCAAAGCAATAGAGTAATATTTGATGCAGACCTTAAAGATAATGATTTGAAATTTTCAAATGTCATATCTTTCACCTAGCATTCAAATAGTCAGTCACAACAACTGCAACCCTGAAACTCAGGTATGGGTGTGCGGCAGAAATTTTTTTAGAGAGAGGCAGCTGTCTAGTGAGATTATTTTATTAAAAATCCAAGCCTTTGCCTGTGAATTACAGGGCATTTTCCGGTCTGCAGCAAATACAGCTGATTATTAACTAGAACGATAACTTAATAGTATTTGCTGGAACTCATGAATCAGGAAACCTGTGAATGTACCGATAAGGAAACTGAGCATGAGTGGGAGGTGGGAATTGTCGTTTAACTGGCAAGGTGAGCACTATTGCTATAATGTCTTTGGACTAACAGGATTTAGACTCAGTCCCCTGCTACATCATCTTAAGAAATCTGGCTAACTCTTGCTAACAAGAAATTACCAAAATATGGCCATCTATTTACATAAAGAAACCCACAATTTGAAAAGCAATAATAAATCAGTTCAAGTATCCCTTGAAATCTTCCAGAGGTCAATACAGATTCTTTTGGTTTTGAATACTGTCATAAGTTTATTCAAAGGACTGAAATTTCTTATTTTGTTAGGTTTCCCGTCAATATTGTCAGACCTCTGTTGCATACTGATAGAGAAATTACTATACATTCCTTCCCTATTTCCAACATTTTTTCTCTTTAATTGTATTATTTTTGTCTTTTTATATCTCTTTCTTGTACAGGAAGCAAGACTATTGCATTAGCAATTTTGTGTCTGCTTAAGTCCTAAATTACAGTGACTTTCACTTCTCGACTTGTAACTGTGGCATGGAGCTGCTGAAGTTAACAAGAATGTAAAGGCTTCTGTTTTCCATAGTCCTATAGTCATTAAAAGGAGCTGCGGTGGCT
>NW_015222311.1:0-997 GCF_001447785.1 Gekko japonicus | reverse complement strand
CCCACCCTCTGCTTTGCCTTCTAAGAATAGGAACCCCTCCTGTTGAACTCTATACATATTCTCCACCCTATGAGAGATAGTAGGGATAGAGGAAGGTTTGTCCCAAATGGACTTGGCCATGTCAAAAATACCCACCAACAGGGGGAAGGTGATTATCCCATGGGCACCAGAATAAAGACGGCCTAAGATTTTGTCCCTTGGCCTTGTGTCAGTTGTAGTAATATGAATTTCCAAGGACTGCGCCATCCTGATCATTTGTTCTGAATAAAGTCAGAGGACTCCACTTGGTGAAACAGGATCATGGTTCCCAACGGTGTCATCTGGAGATGAATAAGATGGTAGATCCAAGCTGGCTATGGAATGACACTCATCCTCCTCGGAACTGGAGAGAGATGTAGAAGGATGAGCAGGAGGCATCCGCCGTGATATCGAGGGCTGGTCTTTAGTTTTGGATGCGGAATGTCTCATTTCCAACAGAGGTTGGTACTGATCCCCCCACTTTTGTGGGAATGGGGAATGATGAAAGAAAGGATAGTGCTGCCAGTGTCCTGGAGGAAAGGCTTGTGGCCATGACAGAGGCAGAGCTGGAGCCAATAGAACTGAGGGTAGATTCTCAGGCAAGTCAACTTGCTCTGCAACCATTTCACCTTTGGAGATTGATGGAACTAGGGAGTGCAAACCTGGTGACAGTGTATGTGGTACAGGTAGCTCAGTCGAATCACAAGGCACTGATCCAAAGGTCCTGCTGGATCTATCAAAATCGAACGATCCCTTTACCTTTCGCCTTAGCTTTATGCTTCTTAGGTGGCAGTTCCAACAAGGACCTCGCAGGGCCTGCTGCAGGGGACCTTGATTTTCTATGCATCGGATCCAATCTCATAACCAACAGGAGATCATTGAGGCCGGATAAGAAGGACAGTCCTCATGTGTGCAGATCTCAATGTTGAAGGAGAAGCAAGTTCCACTACGGCAGATGATTTAGCTGCTGGGTTAACAG
>NW_015222310.1:0-997 GCF_001447785.1 Gekko japonicus | reverse complement strand
GGCTTGCTTGGGCTACCCAGGTAAGGGCAGGTATTCCTGGATTTCATAGTGCTTCAAGCTATACTTTTTGGGGGGAGGAGAAGATGAAACAAAGACACATAAATGCAATCAACGCTGTTGCAGTAGACAGTTGAAGGAAGGCGCCTATTAGACAGTGCTTATTAGGAGCAACACACGCACTTGCCTTCCCATTCCAGAAATAATTTTGGAAGTGCTCGGAACTGGGAATAGACAGCATCTTCTCCAGGCAGGTAGCCTGGAATGTGATCAGCCTTGCTTTCTGCATGGGCAAATAACACAGCCATATCCTCCAAAGGATGAGACAGCTGCACTTGGGTATGAACTCCCTTCACCCATGAATTAGTCTCTGACCCACGACATGGTTAGCTATAATGGAGAGAGATTGTATGCTAAGCAGATTAGTTACTTGGCATTATTTTTATATAGGATAATTGAATTACTTTTTAAAATAGTAATTACTATGTAAATCAATTATCTGAATCCTGGAAACAACCCCACGTTGTTCAATTACAAGTATTAGCTGTGAATTACTGCGGACTCTTTAGAGAGCAGAGTGTAGCATTGCCGTCTCTCAGCAATTACCACACTTCAGTTTAGCCACCGTCTTTCAAAATAAGGTAAAGGACAATTTACGCACACACAACAAAAATGTGAAGGAAGAAAGGACTGACCATCATGCCTATCTAGGGGAAAAAACCCTCTGAAAACTTGTGGGAGGCAGTGATCGCATGAGATGCTTTGGGTGGCTTCCAGTTCCATTTGAAACTGCCTTGCGCTATAAAGATCCTGTTTATCATGTGATTTCAGGGCATACCAGGAAAAAGGCAGGACTTTGAAGGCCAGGGGCTTACTCGGGAAGGAAATTAGGGATCCAGACTTTGATCCACACACTGAACTTGCAGTTCAGAGGTCAATTGAGGTCAGTTCCAGAAGCTACAAAAAGAGAAATAGACAGTTTAACTGGCTGGAAAAAGGA
>NW_015222309.1:0-997 GCF_001447785.1 Gekko japonicus | reverse complement strand
GTCAGGGGCTAATCTAGAAGCTTCAAGTACAAGCGTGCAGGTTTGATTCACTGCCTGTTCCCACAGATGATTCTGGAGTTCTGTAGAACCATCTGTGGCAGTTGTAGTAGAGGAGAAATAGTGATAAAGAAACCCTGACTCATCAACATGGGTGGCTGACAATCAATATTAGGGATATGGAATCACCTATCAGTTTGGCTCATGTCCTGATCACTGGCCAAGAACAGATTACTCAATGAATGGGTCAATGTGCAATTGATTGTTTGGCAGGTTGCTTCACTACATTCCTTTGTAACCATGCAGCACCATGTAGTAGAGAGCAATTGACTTGTCATGCATGTGTGTTCTCATAGAGCCCTACCCACCATAGGCCCTCAGTGGCACAATTTAAAGGAGTTCCCAACTGGAAATTTTGCTCTTTAAAATCTACCCACATCTGAACACAGAGTCACCCATATTGTGCAGTCTGGTCCTCAAGGGTGAAGTTTCAGAGCCTCTTCTTTGAACAAGACTGCCTCTTTAATAAAACAGCCAGGTGCATAGAATCTTTGCATTACCTGAAAAATAACAATTGCACACCTTGACTAAACCTCACCTTTTCTTACCAGTGCTTACCCGTGTTTTAGTAAGACTATTGTGTAATTGTTTAGTTTTAGTTCCTTTTATTTTTAGATTTCAAAAACGAAACAAAGCTAAATAGAATAAAAATTCCATTTAATGAAACTAGAGAGTGAAGAAAAGAGTACAGTGGGAAACTAGAAAGAATAACAAATCCTTGAAGTGCAGCAAATGTTGTTCACAAGCAATCCACCTTTGTGACTTGACATACACTTAATGTGAAGTTTTGAACTGTAAATTGCTTTTGTGCTTTCACATGCTCTGCCTCTAAGTTGGTACAAGGTGCCTGTTGACTGCAATGAAGTCTCTTTGATGGTGTGAAAGAAAACTCCAAGTACTTCCATCTGTTTTAATTATATATATACACACACATACATAC
>NW_015222308.1:0-997 GCF_001447785.1 Gekko japonicus | reverse complement strand
ACCTCTGAATGTCTCGTGCCTTGAAAACCGTACAGGACCATCGTAAGTCAATTGGAACTTGATGGCAAAACAACAACAACACTGACTGGCATCTTCAATAAGACATAGAAGATGCTACCAGTGATGACGCAAAGGAATGTGGTTTCCTTCTACAACCACCACAAGAGACACCTACTGGATATGACCATACCACACAGCAGTTTTTTGGAATTCCAAAAAAGTAGGCCCTACCTAACCATGCTAAAGCATAATTTACAGACTGGACAGGCCTGCAAAGCAACCATAAGTCAAGAGAGTGATAAATGACAGTATGCTGCCAGCTTTGACAGAACTAATCTTGTTGTCCAGAGCTTTATATTCCTGAAAGATACTAGATCACAGTAATAGAACCTGGTCGTTAATTTTTAGAGACCACATCTAAAGTCCCAGACTCTTGTGTTGGTGAAAAGTACTTGCTTAAATAGGGGTTCTCCACTTTAACTGAAAGCACATTTTCTAGACCCTAGTTTTAGTGCACTGTCTCTCGAGCAATAACTTTGTTTCTGTGCTTGGATCTAAAGTCTCCGCTCTAAACTTCTCTCAGGTATTCAGGTTCATTCCTTCAGCTTTGAAAGAAATATTCTGTAGACACACCAGATAATTTCGAGATTCTTCTGGCAAGTCAGGATAGACTGTTACCTTTACTTGTATGCCAAGATCCAACCAAATGTTATAGCTAAACAGAATGACAACTGTGGCAGACCCCTACAACATCCAAGGAAGGGGTCAAGGAGGTTTGGGCTTAGGCAGGAAATCATCCTATCCCCAACTTGAGGACTTCACACATGCATAATCTAACCAACCCTAAGGAATAACCAGCCCAATTAGAACCACAGCAGCAACTAATGAGGCCTAGAACAAGCCAAATATGACAATTTGCGAAGAGCCTGAACAAAGGCATTCGGGGAGGAAGAAGGGCAGGGATTTCCCTCCTCATTCCTGTGGTTTATCATAATGT
>NW_015222307.1:0-997 GCF_001447785.1 Gekko japonicus | reverse complement strand
CAAACTGGCTCTCACACCAAACTGGAGGACCTTGCTGATGTTGTGAAGAGCCTTAATTCTGTGTAAAGATTCCAGCGTTTAGATGTACCCTAGACCATTTAAGAATAGTAGGTACCTGGTAGGGAGAGGACTTCCTCTTAACTCACTCCAGTTGCAGCATCTTCACCTGCGTGTGTAAGCATTATTACTTTACAGTTCTGCCAAACTATTTCCAAAGTGAACTTTAATTTAGGCCCTGATGCTGGCCTGGTCTTCTTTTATGCTGGATGCCTTTAAAGTCTACAATAGGGTACTTACGTGTAGCTGAAATTGCCCTGTATTGAGGCGATTTAAGAATGGCAACCAACCAGGTTTGAGCAAACAAACTTACAGTGCAATCCAGAGTTGCACCCTTCAAAGCTCATTTACCTAAATGGCTTTGAAAGGGTGTACCTCTGCCAGTGTTAATGAATAAGCCAGTCTCGTGTAGAAAGGATGTTTTAGCCCTAGCCCCAAAATACTTCAGGCAATGGCAGGAAGAAGGCTTCTCAGACCAATCTCTTGTGGGTAATCTACCGCATAACTGTTCCTTCCTTCTGAGCTGGCGCTAGAGGTGTACTTGTCTATATTTGGATTGTTAAAATGGTTCTGAAGGTCTTGAGGCCTCAGTTGTTGGGTAAGCATACATCCCCAATGCTTGTAGTGGGGGAGGAAGAAAAAGGAAGTGGCGTAGCTTAATTGCAAATGAAGCCAAATTCAATTTAGACTGTGGTCCATTTACCATCTTTAAATATATACCCCTGGTACCAGCTGCTTGCTAGCAGGCTTGAATTAGTGACACAGTGTGTGATGCCCAACAGTAATGGTTTCAAAAGTTACCGAGAATAAAGTTACTGTAAAGTATGTCAAAGGCATTAGTGAACATGGTCTAATATTAGGCAAGGCATAAAAAATCTTGTGTAATCATCTGCACTTCCTCGTTGCAAGGTGGCCCAAGAAGTGTAGTCAGCATGACCCC
>NW_015222306.1:0-997 GCF_001447785.1 Gekko japonicus | reverse complement strand
TTTAAGGACTGAAACATAAGAATACTGTTTACAAAGACAGTGCACTTGATAACCCCAAAAAATGACATCAAGTTTTCTCAAAGAATAAAGAAACCCTATATTTTCTCCCCATGTTGCCTTAGCCCTTATCAGTTCTTTAAACAAGTGCATTTTAAGCTTTGAGATGGCTAATTGCTTCATAAATATATACATTTAATTAATGTTCCTCCCCCCCAAAAAATTTCCAGGTTAACCCTCCACCTTAACCTGCGAAGAAAATTCTAATGCAGAGCATTAACAAACTTTCATAATTGCCTTTACACTTAAAGAAGTTGATGGATCCAGCATTTCACTTTCAAATTATGCTCTTCTTATGAACTGCTTATTAGGCAATTATATGTGCTGTTTAAGCAAGAACTGACTGGGAAAAGAGGTTAAAAAAAATCAAAGCGACTCAGTGGTGCTATACACTAAAAGACCATTTTAGCTGTGAGTCTGTCAGATGAGCTTTAGAATAATGGAACGCACAGTAATCAGCTTGAGCTGCAAAGAACACTTTTTCTCCCCATGTTTTATTCCAAAGGGACCTGATTAGGTAAAATATTGTGCTTATTGCTTTTGAATGACTGTTCCTGCTTGATCTGGCCAGGAAGAGAATTACTTCTGCCATTGCAATTTCAATCATCCATAAAGTGTAACAACCACCTAAGATGTAGAAAATCACTGTATCTCCAGGCTTGCTGCTCTTAGCAGACTGGCTGGTGAAATGTTTTAAAAAGTCCTTTCAACGGCAAACACTGGTCTTTGCCAGATTGGAAATGGGGAATGAATTATTTAGCTATAGCCAGATACAATGACTATATGCAAACAGTTATACAGCTGAGATATATAGGGAGCTGATAGCTCCACTTTTCCTGTTGTCAGAGAGTAGGAGCCTGAATTCTGCCAGGACTTAGAGTTCCATGCTCTTCTTCTGCATAGGGTTGGCTTGCAAGATGTCTTAAACTTCCAAGCATGC
>NW_015222305.1:0-997 GCF_001447785.1 Gekko japonicus | reverse complement strand
CCCCCACCTGGCAGAGGCGCCCCCCAGGGTGGAAGTCCCGGCACCGCTGGCCGGCCACGTGGTCCTGCCCTGCACGCCTCGCTCCGCGTGGGCCACCTGCGAGTGGCAGAGACCCTTGCTGGAGGCTGACTTCTCCGTCTTGCGTGACGATGGGCTGGAGCTGACTGTGACGGAGGCCGCTCTGGGGGAATACACGTGCCACTGCGCGGAGGCTGGCGTGAACCGCACGGTTGCCTCGTACAGCCTGGTGAGCGCCGCCCGGCCTGGCTCCCGGGCCCCCCAGTCGGCCGAGCGCAGCTACAGTGTCCTGGTGGGAGTCTTCTGCTTCATCTTGGGCGTCCTGGTCAGCAGCGGCTGCCTCCTCCTGCACGAGCGGAGGCGGCGGGAGCGCCTGCAGCGGGAGCTGATCTGTCGGGAGCGCAACGGGCTGGACCTGATGCAGTCCACCACCACCAGCTGCAGCCACGAGCCGCAGACCCCCAGCTCCCCGGAGGACGAGCGCCACCCGCTGGCCACGGCCAAGAAGAACGGCAGCCTCAACGGCTACCCCCACCTCTACATCAACGAGCTGGACACGGAGCAAGCCCGCATCTACCTGACGGGGGTCCCGCTGGCCAAGTGTGACGAGACCTCCATCTAGACACAGGGCCCTGTGCTTGCGCTTGTGCGGAAGGGGGGGCCCTGGCCCCTGGAGCGGGATGGGCCAAAGCCACGGTGCGGCTTCCGTGCACTCTGCCGGCTGGGCCCTCCCCCTGGCCTGGAGCTTAGGGGTGCTGCAGGGCTGGGCAGCCTCGCGGACGTGTGCAGAGGGATGCCGCCAGCAGCAGCAGCGAGGCCAAGCCAAAGACGGTCCCTGTGGAGTGGGCCAGAGGGCTGCTCGGCTGGCCCTGCTCAAACGCTTCAGTGCTCCGCAGAGAACCAGGGGGCTTTTGGACGGGCCACGAGGCTGGAGGCCGTGGCCCGGAGCAGCTCTGGGACAGTGTGACAACGGACTGTG
>NW_015222304.1:0-997 GCF_001447785.1 Gekko japonicus | reverse complement strand
GGGGGGGGGAGTATCTATTAGCTGCTTAAAACCTGGTCAGATCTTTTGTTTCTGCTGTTGCAGGTAGTTAAGCCCTGGGTGTGGCGAAAGATGGCTCAGAGCCAAAGGATTCTTGGCTCACAGCGTGTTGCCTCATAAGAGCCAGCCCAATCCAGGATGTGCTTTAGTGTATTCTTTGTTCCTTTAACTAATATTTAAACTGTTTACTAAAATTTTACTGTTATTTCTTTAGCCGATTTGGGTCTCCTGGGGGGAGAAAAGCAGGGTAAAAAAAGAAGCCCAAATAAATAAACCAAATTACTTGAGATTGATTCTAGGAGCCCTTTTAAAGAATACCCCAGATGCAGACAGCAGTGCATGACACACAGCTCTGTCCCCAAGTACTGGACTTTTCCAGAGGCTTCCGTCAGTCCAGTAATGTGTCGTATGCGCATAAGTCCTGGTGCACGAATGGAAGTCTCATACTCATAAAGGCCTGACCCATTTATTCCCTATAATTTTTAAGGGGCATCTCTGCACACTCATATCGCATTGCATAGGGAACTTCTGCATGGACCTGCCTGCACAGGTAGGTGTACTATGTGTAGATCGGAACTCACATGGACCTTGAATGGAGGGCAAACTGCTACTTCCTTCCACGTCCATCTTCACAATCATGGGGACTAGCAACCCAACAACCATTAAATGATATGTAACTCTTTCCATCCCCAAGTTACTTTTAAAGATGAAGATAAAAGCAGAGAACTTAAGTACAAATGATGTTTTTATTGACATTGTAAGAAACATTTTATTCCTTGTTACAAAAGGGCTAAGTGGTTCTGAAAGCCCAAGTACAGTTGATATGTACACAGTGCTACAGACCCTTCTGACCGATCCAAGGCTCAGAGAGCATCAGATCATAAATGCAGGTTTATCAAACGAAGACCACTAAGGTCTCTTACTCCTGAACACTATTCCTACTGTATGTAAATGTATTTACACATTTTTTTTAAAAAAA
>NW_015222303.1:0-997 GCF_001447785.1 Gekko japonicus | reverse complement strand
AAAAAAACCAAGATGTTCCCATTATTTAAAAATCAAGTGGTACCCATCTCAATTCCAGCATGTAAAACTTTGCAATAGTAAAGACACATGTTTTAAGTCTGGAGAAAGAGGCCCTCCCTAAAATCCTGCTCTCAAAACACATTAATACTTGCTTATGCAATTTATTTTTTTCCACACTCAATTGCACAGAGGTATGCACAATTAAGCAGGAAAATTATAGTGGTTAGTTGCAAGAGGCAAAGATTGCTTTCCCAACCTCAATAGGGAATGATTTAGGTCAATATTTTCTCTCTGTAAAAGGTCAGGCCTCACTTACCATTGCCAACTCAAAAACCTTTCTGCTCCTCAAAGCAATGCCTGTGCCTTTTTATGGAAATCTCTGTACTCACTACAGTGTACCAGAAAACCTTTCATTCTCTTCAAGACTACTTGACAAATAAGGAAAATGACAAAACCAATGATAAACAGTTTTAACACTGTTTACATTATAAGCCAGCCTTCACTGCCCCAACAACAGAGCCTGGCCAAGCTATGACATCACGTTAATTATCTTTTCAGCCCCTCTCCAAGATAGCCTTGTTCCCAAGTAAGGATTTAGAAAAGCAAAAACTATGGGATTAGAGCAGGCAAGCTCTTTCAGAGACATTCAGTCCAACATTGCTGCAAGATTTATGAGCTTCTGCTACATAACTCCTACATTTGTTGGTATTCCCTGAAGAGCAATGTGAAAACTACTGCCTTACCTCTATAAGAAAAACATATAGGCAGGTATACATGAACAATTTTTAGCCACTGTGGCCCTATTCTGTTCAACCAAAAGGGGTCACATGAAGAAGCAGGAATTAACATTCATGCACAAGAAGCCACGCCCACAATCAAAACAATAAGCAAAGGTAGTGAAAAACCTTAATGGATGTAGATATTTGAAGCTGGGTCTACCTGGTCATAGTTTGAAACTAACCACTAAGAACTCAACTAGGGGTGTGCAAAAAAAAAA
>NW_015222302.1:0-997 GCF_001447785.1 Gekko japonicus | reverse complement strand
G
This sequence comes from Gekko japonicus, assembly GCF_001447785.1. Lineage (NCBI taxonomy): Eukaryota > Metazoa > Chordata > Lepidosauria > Squamata > Gekkonidae > Gekko > Gekko japonicus. Next base: position 996 of record NW_015222302.1, on the reverse strand, counting down.
GCAGCTCTACTGCGAAATCAGCCTCTGTCTTTTCTGGCAAACCTTTGTTTGTGATCACATCTGAACTGACAAATTATGGGTTATGCTGGCCCTTCACTTCAGAATTGCAAGCCATGTCCAAACGGTGGTTTGCAAATCCTTGGCTGTTGGTTTGAATGTAACAGAAAATTATGGTTTAGTATGAAAACAGGGGGCAGTGGGCGTGTATGAGCCCAAGGCTAGTGCCAAACCATGGTACTATAGCCTTTGTTTCCAGGGGTTAAACTGTCAGATTAATGATTAATTGCTAATCACTGACAATTGACTTTAATGGGTTGGCCTGAAATAAAAATGGAGTTGATACTACTGTTTCTTCATACAAGCAGTCTTATGTTTGCCAATGTGTATATTCAGAAAAACTAATTATCCATCATATTTCGCTTGTGTTTTTCAGTCCATACAACTACGGTTAGAACTTGCAAAGGAACTGGGCACAGGAATAGCCATCTGGGAGCTGGGCCAAGGGCTGGATTATTTTTATGACCTGCTTTGAAATAAGACATGTTATTTTCTTCATTGGCATTTCATCAGAATTGAAGGTGGTGGGGGGAGGGGAGAAGTACAGGCAAGAATTATTTTGTTCCTATTTTAATTTAAATGGAATTGGTTTAAAAATTTTCAATAAAGAACTGGTTCTGAGTTACTGCGCTACCTTGTACTGCGTGGAGATGAATAATTACAAAGCTGGGAGAGCCCCCAACATCTGTGTTCTGATGAGGTAGCTGGAGAGTTGACCACTGTGAGAGAAGGTGAGTGCTCTTTATTTTGTTCATTTTTGTAGCTATGCTGAGTGTAAATCATGCAACCAAATCCCATGTGTGCTAATTTAGAGGGAAAGCGTACTGACTCAATTCAGTGGGTCTTAATGGCAAATACACATGCATAAGATTGCAATGTTGACTACCTGTGGTAAACTGACTCTACAGCAACCTTGAGGTCCTACAGTTACATTTAAAC
>NW_015222301.1:0-997 GCF_001447785.1 Gekko japonicus | reverse complement strand
GGGGGGGGGGTAGAAGTAAGGAAGAATGGTCTCTGGAGGTAAGTATGTATCTATTAGCCCCTGTGGTGCAGTGGTTGTTCCAGACTAGAAGAGTATAGAGACCTGGATTCAAATCCTTGCTCAGCCATTCGCTTAAATAAGCTTCAGCAAGGCATTCTCTGTCAACATAACTCACCTCACAGTGTTCTGAGGATAAACGTGAGGAAGAGACAACAGTGAATGCCAGCCTAAGCTTCTTGGGGGACAGGTAGGATAAAAATAGATAACTGTATAATAAACTATGTAAGGGGCATTTTTAATATGACCCACAAACTGTTCAAGTAACACCTTCACTGACTGGGACGTACATTTAATTTTTTAAAAGATTTTTCTTCATTCTGTCTCACATTAATAACATTACAAGTTATCACAAACCATTATCCTCATCACTTGTGAAACTATCCAAAATATACACTAGTATATTAGTTATTAACTAAAGCTCGAAAACTCTTTCAGACCACAAAGTCCCCTAATTTTCATTTTAATTGTGTGTTTGACAAAATTATACTTGCTGTCCAGAGGCTGAGATTTGTGCTGTGCAAGTACTTTGGGCCAATACAATCAACTATATTCCCCCAAGGGGAAAAGTCACCATAATTATTTCAATTAATGTGCAAATACGACCCTTTCATGGGAACTGGCCAGCACATGTTCTGATTATGGGCCAGCTAATTTAACAGGAAATGGGAGAATTACATGCTCCTCTTCAATGGCTTTTCATTTATATAGCACTTCAAAAAGTTGCTCACAACAATTCTATGTGGTGTAGGTACTGTTATTGCTTTGTTAAAGATACAAAGTTGAAACTGAAAGAGACTGAAGTCCTGTGTTGCATTTGTGGGAGAGAAGGAACTTGGGGTGAGCCGGGAGCCCTGTAATTCAGCTTTACACCTAACTATCCTGACTCGTAATTGTGAGAGTGTCTATTGCTGTCTGTCTTATGCAGGCAGCAGTGATA
>NW_015222300.1:0-997 GCF_001447785.1 Gekko japonicus | reverse complement strand
GGGAAAAGACAAGACAACTCGCAGAGTTATCAAAAGAAAAGTCTACATTTTTTAATATGTTCAGTTCAAATCAAGCTGATGAACTGTGTGTCAGGTATTTTATGAGGCAGCCATAACCAGGCCACATTACACCAGATGCCTAGCAATTTAAGTTCCCATTCAATTTAAGCAGCTAAATGACGGGTGATACTCTACTTCATAAATGCAGCTGTTGTTTAGACCTGGCAACTATAAAAGCACCAGAGAATACAAAATGTTCCCTTGAAGTCTAGAAAGGAAGAAGCAACTAGTTCACATTAAGAATGGGAGCATTTCAATCAGCAAGCTTGTACAAACGAAATTAATTTATAATCACATGTGAAGCACACAGAAATTTCATTCACATGTGAATTAACACTCCCAGATACCTTTTACATAAATGTAAAGCAGGCAGTCAAACTTTAGGTCTGGTCATTACAAGTGTACAAAGTTCTCCAGCAAGCGAGTTTTCACTGATAATTTTATGCAAATCTTTAGAGGGATAAACAAAAAGCAGCTAGAACATTTAGCCACTGGACAACACTAGGTGTGCTGAAGTGAAAGTATAGCCCTGCCATGATCTTGCAAGTTCTTCCCAGATGATGCTTCTTAGGAGGTGCTGCTGTACCAGATACTACTAGATTATTACCAGAACATCATTGCAGATGTCCTGCAATTCAGCCTCGATCTTCTCACGATACTCTCTTCCCATCTGCTGTTTCTTCTCATTCCGCTCTGTTTTTTGTTCGATGCTGGAAATTACACGCCAGGAGGAACGACGGGCACCAACCACATTCTTATAGGCAACAGAGAGTAAATTCCTTTCTTCATTGGACAGCTCATGCCCTTGCTCAGTGACAGCCTTCATGGCAGCAGCCATATCATCGTAGCGCTCTGCCTGCTCAGCCAGTTTGGCCTTCTGTACCAGCTCACTTTTATCCATGGTTATTCCTGAAGAAAAAAAGAATTTATGTATGTA
>NW_015222299.1:0-997 GCF_001447785.1 Gekko japonicus | reverse complement strand
AGGTAAGTCCGATTTGGCAACCCTAACCAGTAGCCTTGGAAATTAAATGCTATCACAATATGTCTCTGTAACTGGGTGTGCTGGGCCTAAACATTGCATCCAGAGCTGTTGGTGTTCCCTATCACGAAGCAAACTGGGGTCCAATACAGTCCTTATTATACATCATATTGCAGCCATGTGGAATGCACATATTCAGCATATTAACAATGAATAATTTCCTGCTATTTCACCAATATCATGTTGTGCCCCAACTGTTCCTACAAAATGAGTCCAACATAAATGTAATACGCATCTAACCAATTACCTCACCTCTTGTCCATTCTTATCTTCGTTTTAACCTTTTCTGATTCTCATTTCCCTTTTTTTATAACCATACTCCTGGCTCCCTGAATAGTTATGCTAAAATATCTACATCTGCCTTCCAAATATTTGGCTCAAAGGGAGCTCATGGTCACCTAACAGAAGGGGCAATTCGCCATAGGAAAAGGGTGGCATCTGTGCCTCCTCAAGCTGGTCCCACCACCCTGGATATCAGTTGGATAGAGGCTGCGGAAGCTGGGAATAGAACAAAAACCACATCTATCCCCATACATGGTGCTCGAGCATCAAACAAATGTTCATCATCAAGATAGATCAAGGTGGGTAGCCGTGTTAGTCTGATTGCAGCAGTAGAAAAGAGTAAGAGTCCAGTAGCACCGTAAAGATTAACAAAATTAACAGCGACATCCCTGTTTGGGGGTGGAGCTTCTTCCACTGGCCAGCTGTCTGGTAGTGGATTGGAGCCCCCAAAAGTGGGAGAACCTCACTGGGAACTGGGGGCTGGCAACTTTAGGTCACTCCAACCCACCCAACCACTCTAGCCAATGATGGAAGGGCTTGCGAATGCACCTTCATCCTTGGATTCCTTAGTGTGCTCACCAATTTACCTCATCTGTGTTCTCACAACCCATACTATTCCTGCCATTCCTAGGGACGTTCAGAGGTGGCTTGCCATCAC
>NW_015222298.1:0-997 GCF_001447785.1 Gekko japonicus | reverse complement strand
TTCAGTTGGCTCAGTCTAAGCCACTCAGCTACGGCCTATAATGGCAGGTCCAGATCTTCTGGTCTTGACTCAGACTGGCTGCCCAACAACATATAGATGCTTTATAAATATTCAGTGATGATAAGGCTCCCAACAGAATTTTTTTTCCAAATCTTCATGAAGCTGAGAACATAACATAGTTTCCTCTTCTCCACACTGTCAAGTCATCATTGTGGGGATAGTATCCTACCATCTATGTGCAGAAGGCATATGGAATTTCTCCAGTTTCCCTTCTGTTACTGCAGCTCCTTCCATCCCCCCCAAAAGATCGTTGCTGGGATTGCAAAAGCCACATAGAAGAACAGCTGGGGTGGTGGTGATCTGGAGGTTCTGGGAGCAGAAGGGCAAGAAATTTTCCCCTCACCTTTGTGAAGCTTCACTTGTGGAAAAGGAAGGAGGAATAATGTCAGCTCTTTGGTCCTCTTGACTCCAACCCACAAAGCTGTTCGTCTACTTGGGTCCCTGTCACCCCAGGGTTCATCCATCTAGGGGCCAGAAAGAGTTGCAGCTATGGAGAGGAATGTAAGAGAACTACACTGTCCAGGCATAAAATGACAGGATATGGCCAATTGCTGTTTTTAGTATTTATATAACAACATGATGCTTTATGGAATAGAAGATGATGGCTCACTACCTCAGGAGCTTGCAATTTATATTACAACACCAGTGATAAGTGGCAATAGAGGAAAAAAATAACATAGCAAAACATTATCAAGGGGAAATATGCATTTATTCCATTGACCTGCACTTTGCTGTTCTTTCCATGAGGAAGAGACTTTGGGCCAATGATTCATTGGCAAGAGCAGGGAAATTCCTCTTGAGATAGCCACAGTTGATGGTGTGCCTGCTGCTTCATCTTCAAGCATGAATCTCAGTACACAGTCTGATTTTCACAATTGGAAAGAGGATGATTCGTTTCTTGAAAAGATGGTAACAAATTTTGCAAACCTGGAAGGGG
>NW_015222297.1:0-997 GCF_001447785.1 Gekko japonicus | reverse complement strand
GCCCTGACGATTACTATGTTCCTTTGGAAACAAATATCCTTTCCCATATTCTCTTGAGTGCTCCCTTGACTTCCTTGTTCCTGAGACTGTAAATCATGGGGTACAGCATGGGTGTGACGTTGGTGTAGATCAGCGAGACCACCTTGTCCTGATCCAGGGAGTAGCTGGACTTGGGGCGTATATATATGAAGATGGCACAACCGTAATGGAGCATGGCCACAGTCAGGTGAGCAGCACAGGTGGAGAAGGCCTTCTTCCGGTCCTCGGCAGACTTGATCCTGAAGACGGAATTGGCGATGAACACATAGGAGACCAAAATGAGGAGGAACGGAACGAGCAAGATCATCGTGCAGACGAGGAACACGGCCACCTCGTTGGCACGTGTGTCACTACAGGCCAGGAACAGTATGGGCGGGATGTCGCAGAAGAAGTGGTTGACCTTATGTGAGCCACAGAAGGGCATCCTGAAAATCAGGGTGGTGAGCCCGAGCGAGATGGTGAAGCCACTGACACAGGCCACCACTAACAGCTGCACACAGAAGCTCCAGCTCATGACAACGGCGTAGCGCAGGGGGTTACATATGGCCACATACCGATCGTAGGACATCAGAGCCAGAAGGAAGCACTCGGCACCCCCAAGGGCAATGAAAAAATACATCTGTGTGGCACAGTCCATGAAGGAGACTCTTCTGCTCTTGGCCAAGAAGTTGGCCAACATCTTGGGTACGATGACCAGGGTGTAGCAGATTTCAATGGAGGACAGGTTGCGAAGGAAGAAATACATGGGGGTTTGGAGGGCGGAGTCAATTAACGTCACAGCCACAATGGTCAGGTGGCCGGATAGGGTGATGAGGTGCATGAGAAGGAAGAGAGCAAACAGCGTGATCTGCAAATGTTCGCTGGTGCTGAATCCCAGGATCACAAAATCAGCATCTTGGCTGCTGTTCTGGCCGTGCGTCTCCATTCTACCATCCACAGTCATCCAGGATTGCTAGGT
>NW_015222296.1:0-997 GCF_001447785.1 Gekko japonicus | reverse complement strand
CTCCCTGCCACCCTTGCACACAGAACACTAGCCTTTCCCCTGACATGCTAGGTTTCAAGGTGCAGATGTTTCAGAAGCACGAATGCTATATCATATGAGCCCCTACTTGCTATATCAAAGTGGTACTGTCCAGACTACTTCATCCATTGCCTGCTGGACCTAGGCCTGAGAAGGTATGCCTTGCCAAAGGCATCCCAGTGAATTTGTGGCACTGACTGAACCAGGGAAAATGTTTGTTCACAGCTCATCCTCATCATTACTTTGTTTATACTAGTATGGAAGGAAACGACAAACAAGAAAGCAAAGCTCAATGTTATACAGCTTAGCAAACCACCTCATCCACTTGATTAGTCTTTCCAGCTGCTTGAAACCTGATAAAGAAAGGCTGTTTAATGACATAATATTCCAGACAGCTAAGAATATGGTAGGCATGTTATCAGTTGTTACAGCATTGATGCGAACAATTCACACATTCTGTTGACAGGCGGAGCCCTCTGCTGGACAACTGGTACCCTACACTGGGAACAGCAGCTCATATACCTGCTGAGAAAAACATTTTAACAGAAGGAAATTGCTCTTCTCACATGAAGAAATTATTTCATGTCAACACTAGATGAAATACTGATTTATTGAGTGTTATACACACCTCCGTAAAACTGTGGAAACCAAAGGAAAGCTTGTGAAACTAAAAACTCCTGGAGAATGGGTAGAGGTAATTTTTTAAAATTTGATGTGGCGAAGATTATGTATGTTAAGAAGGACAACTAACTACTGCTTCAACAGCCTTGTGCATGCTGACATGGGAAAGGCCTTTTACATCCCTATACCAGTATGGGGTAGAGCTGCATTCTCCAGGAGCTTGTCAGTGCAGGCAGCTTGAACAGCAGTCACTGGATTTCATTCTGTAAGAACTTGCAAGTATGCCCCCAAGATGCAGGGCCTTGCTTCTCATCCAGAAGGGGATAGGCTTCCCCATGTGAAAGGCTGCATGGAATAC
>NW_015222295.1:0-997 GCF_001447785.1 Gekko japonicus | reverse complement strand
TTTGATCTCAGAGTTGATATCTGCTTGAAGGCAGTTGATGCAATAGAAATGTTAATACAACAGAAATGAAATGACAGGATGTTTGTTTCACCCTTGCTGTTTCATCCAGATTTAAGAAGTTTGACAACAGATTTCTAAAGAAGATCCTAATACGTGAACACCAACCTAAATCTAGCCTTGTTTCCCTATATAAGAAAATGGAACTGAAGCAAGTCGTTGAGATGGTAGAGAGTGGGGTGATGAAGCCAACTCTTTCCAAAGCACCTGCTCTGTGAGTATCTTCTTTCAGTGGGAGAAGGAAGGATAAATAAAATCTTTTTGGAGGGGTGGGGAAGGGACCAACGAACAGAGTAATTGGCTTGCCAGCTCCATGCTGAGCATATTCTATGGGCCAGTTCACATGTGTATGTACATAACTTAATTATTCATCATTTGATTACTTGTACATTGCTCACGTAACACCGTTGTATGTCATTCCATTACAGTTACTTGTAGATGAGCATGTGAACTGTCTGTTGAAAAGCATGGGATTTGAAGTGGTGTGAAACTTTCATCTGTGGTGTTCGGTCTTATTATTATTTATTTGGTATTTTTATACTCTATTTTTCTTGCAAACGAGAGTTCAAGGTGGCTTCTGACAGCATTCTGCCTTTCCCCATATTATCGCCACATCAAACCTGTGAGGTCAGTTAGGCTGAAAGAGAGTGACCCAAGGTCACCCAGTGACGATTCAGACTTGGGTTTCCCAGACACTCAAACCACTACTGCATGCTGGCATCACCATGTCTCATGGTATCACCATGTGATGGCTCATTTGAACATGGTTGATCTGAGGGGGTTCATCCAAACCTGACCAAAGTTTGTACCTCTTGAATTAGGTTTTCTCCTAGACTCCTCAGGCTCAGTTTTCAACAGAATGTGGTTCTAAGCATGGTTTTAAGCAATGGAAGCAAATTTTAATCAGTGGAGAGCAAATTGACAGGCTGTTAGGAAGTCA
>NW_015222294.1:0-997 GCF_001447785.1 Gekko japonicus | reverse complement strand
ATGCAGCCCTGCTGAATGCCAACTTGTCTTCAGAGAGCGGCTGCCAGGAGCAACACTGTCTTTACCCTCCTGTTACCTCCCCAGCTGAGCTCTCACTCTGCCTTCAGTGGTGGGGTATTAAATGAGATGGGGTACAGTGCACAATAGGTTTGCTGGGGAAAGCGCAGTATGCTAGCACTGGATCAAAGTGTTCCACTGGGCACTTCAAAGCTGTTGGACAAGGAAGGCCTCTGGGTGTCTTTGGTCCGTCACCATCTCTCAACTGATCGTACCTCGCAGTGTTGTTGTATGGAGAAAACCCCTTGTCTGTCAACTTGAGCTCCGTGGAGTGGAATATGCAAATGTAATCTGCACCTTTAGGAGGGGAAGCACTGAGGGGACTTCAGTTGTATGTAGAAGGGCTTGAATTTCATGTACTGGTCTAACAAGCCTGGTTCATCACCTGCTTTGTGGAAGATGAGGGCAGTCTTGGAATGGTTGTCTAACCAATGAACAGAGAACCCTGGGCAGGACCCACAAGTTAGGAAAGTGTCTTCTATGGTCATCTTCCCTCCCCTTCCCCATCTGCCCCTTTCAGGAAATCAATGAACTAAAAACTCCTCTCTGTACTGTCGTCTCCCTATAGCTGCCAGCCCTGATTCAAGGGACAGGGGCAGGGAGAATAGTGACATCAGTGGAGGACAATGAGTCTGTTCTTAATTTCTGTGTACAATTGTGTGGCCACGGCCTTCAGATCGAGGTGCAAGGAAGAGACGAGGCACGCTTGTAGCGAGGCAATGGCGTTCCATGTCAAGCAACTGGCTGAGGGAACGAAAGCCTCTTTTGCACATGACGCTTCACCACAGGGAGGGCAGTCTCTGTATAAGGGGAAAACTTAGACGTGCCGTGACAGTCTCTTGTGCTCCATTAACAGCTAGGAAGCTTTTGTTTTGTGCTGGTGTACCAACATGTAGAACTGTGGCAAAACGAGGAAGCTGTGTGCTCTTATTTTATCTAT
>NW_015222293.1:0-997 GCF_001447785.1 Gekko japonicus | reverse complement strand
TTCAAACAAGGGAAACCTTTACCTTACCTCACCCTTTACATTTAAACACTTCTGATGGAGGTGAGCTTATTGAATTTCCTGCTAACAAGTGTTATTTTATTCAATAATATCCAAAAAAAACCTGGACAGCCATGAGGATGTTTTTCAGACACTGTATCTAAGACAATATATAGAGAAAGAGTCTTCTGCCTTGTTCCTCCCCCCCCCCCGGCATTTACTTTCTTCTGATTTTGATTCCCACCACCACCACCAACACTCCATATTTACATGAGCTGCTGTGCTTTATTTTCAGCTCTGTGGTTTCAATTTTGGGAATGAGCAGTAAAGTTAATGAGAATCTAAAAACACTTTAGTTGGTAAAGCACATCTAGAATGTAGGTTTTTGGGGTTTGTTCTTTAAAAACATTGTAGATCAAATACAAGCGTGGTGTAAATATATTGATCAGGGCAAAGGAGTGGAAGAATGTTAGCCAGATCTGTCATGGGCCACCTTGACACAGCCAGGCTGGTGACCTGGATCCACACCACAGTTAATGCTGAGACTAGAGTACTACACTCTACTAGAGAGGTTCACCAGATAAACAATCAGTATTTTTTTCTTGAGATCTGGATAGCAGAAAGTGCAAAATTGTGGGTATTCTAGCTTATTTGGGTCCCAAATACTGGTTCAGTATCTGAATTCTTCCCCCACCCCCTGGATTCCAATATTATTTGGACCCACTTTCCCAATGGGGAATATTTCCAGGGGGATAGAGGGGCTGTCTTTTAAGCAAATGACACCAAAATTGCAGCAGAACTGTTGCTGCCTGCCTCCTAAAATACCTCCAAGTTTCAATTAAATTAGATTAAGAGGTCCAATTCTGTGGGCCTCTGAACAAGGTTCCACCATCCATCCTCCATTGTTTCCTGTGAAGGGAAAATGCCATGCTTTCTCCAGGGTGAATAGCCAAATACACAAGAGCAAGAAAATCAGCCACTATCCAAAAGCCACCCAATA
>NW_015222292.1:0-997 GCF_001447785.1 Gekko japonicus | reverse complement strand
GGGGGAGAGAAAAAACCCACAACTCCCTGCACACAGAAAGCCAGCAAATCAAGGAGAAAGCTATCCTCCACACCTTCTTCTTGACATGGTCTTCCTTTCATTAATAATCCTTCACATTTCATTATCGATTACTTATTTTACAAGCCTGGTTCCTTGCAGGCTGGACAGATCTCCTGGCGTGGTGGTCCAAAGGCGTGAGCAAAGTTTCTCCCCTCCAACTACCTCCTTGCCCACCTACAGAGACCCCCACCCACCCAGGGGTTTTTTGGCTTGAGAACTAGAAGGCTCCTAAGAAGACTAAGCTGCCCTTTGTGGACAGGCCTTGGCTGTATGAGGCAGTGTGGGAGGGAGTGTAAGCAACCAGCTGTTTCTGACTGAGTTAGTTGAAGGCTGGTTAACCTGGTATGCTTCTCTTTCTCATAAATGCAAGCTAACTGGATGAGGCTGATGGCTTCTCCCTTTCTTAAGCAAACTTTTAAAATTAGACTATTGTTTCTTTTTAATTAAGACTATTGCATTACCATTGATGCTATTTTAGAGTGTCGCGAGCAGGTCCCTCCCCCAAAGGAGCTTTCAATGTATATTTCAAAATGTGGGGAGACAACAGAGAAAACAAGGACCAAGTCAACCTCTGCTTCTTCCCTCCAAAAAAATGGCAGAGCCCCCCCCTTTCCACCTGCCACCCCTGATGGCTGTACCTGGCCCGTCGTTTCCGCACCCTGCGCTCGTGCTCCGCCTCCTCGTAGTAATACTCGTTGTGGCTGTTGTCCCGCCTCCGGGCAGCTGCGGCAATGACGGCCCGCGACTGGCTCGTTGAGTTGTTGGTCGTGTTTTCTGGAGGATGGGAGAAAGGGGCGTCAGGGGAGGGGGGGAAGAGTCAGAATTCTCTTTCCTGATCATCTCCTGAGATTCTTGCCCGTTTTCAGGTACAGCAGCCTGAGCCACACAAAGCAGTACCCCTGAACCTGTTTCTGAACCCAGATCCTTGTTGCGCTTT
>NW_015222291.1:0-997 GCF_001447785.1 Gekko japonicus | reverse complement strand
TCTTAAAGGTGCTTGGTATTTCTCCAGTGTGGTTGAGGCAGCCCAGCAAAGCAAGCTGTTCCCTGTCCCCTCCCTCCCTTTAGGGTGGAGCCTCATCCAGTGGAAGGAAAGAAAGTCTTCTCTTTGTCTCCTGCAGCCTGGCCAGAAAGCAAGCTCTGGCTGTTCCCTACCTCCCCCTGGGAGGAGGAGGGGGAGGAGCCTCAGCCAGTTCTTTACCAGACTCTCTCAATCACACAGGAAAGGCTTGCCTATCTATCTCTCCTGTGCGATTGAGAGAGACTGGTAAAGCAAGCTGTGTGATGTGGCTGGGGCAGCAGAACTAGAAAATGAAGCAGGAAAGAGCCAGGTCCTTGTGGGCCAGATTGGGACCCTCCAAGGGCCTGATCTGGCCCACAGGCCACATGTTTGACACCCTTGCTCTTTTACAGTGCTCTTCCTCTCAATGTACCTTGTCTTCATTTCCTTTATCCTACCTTTACTTTGTACACATTTCCACTCCAGATTTGGCAGGATCTGGGCTGGTAGCTCCACTACAGAATGACTGCAGGATAAGCATACAGAACCCAAGTCCTGTTGCATGCAAATGCACATTAGGGTATCCCAAAGACTCTATTTCAAGAGGAAATGCTATTTCCAGAAGGAAGAAATTGGGAATGAAAAAGCAGAAAGTGCAGAGTGGAAGCTGAACCCTTTCCTTGTTTGAATTACAATTCATGAAGGATTTTGGCACTGAAGAACCCAAACCAGTCTAACTCTTCAAAGATAATTAGGGATGTATAAAACTTGTACAAACCGAATGAGTAAATTCAAGAACTAAACATATCGATGTAAAACATTATCTTGTAAAGGACATGTAAAAGGAAAGACTGCTCTGCTGAAAACATGATTGTGGATGCTCTTACTAAGCCACTTCCACATGAAAAGGTTGAGATTCTATGAAGAAAAATTAGTCTTGGAATATACAAGAACTATAGCAGGGGTGTCGAACTCATTTGCT
>NW_015222290.1:0-997 GCF_001447785.1 Gekko japonicus | reverse complement strand
ATAAAATCTAATAAAAATAATTATAAAAATTTTAAAAAATGGTTTCTAACATGCTGTAGCCAGACCCTGCATGTTAAATGTTGAGTAAAAGCTTTTAAAGGAGACTTCTGAACTGTTACAATACTTAGCATTTGCAGTAATTTAACACTCAGCCCAACAGAATTTGCAGAACATTTGCAGTGCCACCCTAACCCCGATGACCACCACCTTTCTCAATGTTCAGAGGGAGAAGAACGGTGGTGGAACAGACCATCCAGTCTGTAAAGGAATTCATGTACCTGTAAGGGAAAACATGGTAGCTCTTTTCTTGGATTCCCATTGTTTTCGTAATATTGGCTGCTATCATTTGTGCTTTCTTCATTGCATCAATGAAGTCTGCTGAGGTTTTTAGCACTGTATGGAAAGTCATGAAGTAAGTTGCTCCAACTTCAGTGTTGTTGTGTATTAAGTCAACTGCAGAGCTATATGCTGCATGCCCTCTGTAAAGAAAAGCATAATTAACACAAGGGTCTGAGTAGTCAGACCATCCAAAGGGGTCAAGGTCCAACAAGGTGCCAGCACGGTGGACGGGTTAGAGCATCGAACGAGGATCTGGGAGACCCAGGTTCAAATCCCTACTCTGCCACGGAGCTTTGCCAAGTGACCTTGGGCCAGCCACACACACTCAGTATACCCTACCCAACAGCGTTCTTATGAGGATAAAATGGAGAAAGGAGAATGTCGTAAGCCACTTTTGGTCCCCAATGGAGAGAAAAGTTGGGTGTCAAAAAGTAAACAAACAAACAGCAGAATGTCATCACTAATACATATTTAGGATTTACGCGGCATTTCATGTATTATCTTTTCAGTTTTGAAACAGTCCTTTAAGTTAAGCCAAGAGTAACCAAGACTGCAGTTATATGTGTGGGAGAAGGTCACTACAGCCAAGTCGCTGCTCAAGGCTACCTAGTGAGCGCCCGGACCTGGACAGCCCAGGCAAGCCCATTCTCCTCAGATC
>NW_015222289.1:0-997 GCF_001447785.1 Gekko japonicus | reverse complement strand
AAAAGATGTGATCTGTCTTTATGGGTTTTTCGCTTGGTTTGAAATTTTCTTTGGTTAGGAAAACAGAATGCTAGTAAAAATGTGAACAACATTAGTACATTTCACTCCAATGAGGTAGGTAAGATTTAATAACCTGTATTAAAGGTTTCAGGTGTCATGGTCAAACCCTGCCAGAACTCCCTGAAGAGGGATATCAGGTATGTTGGCTGGAATCCAAACCCCATATATTCTGCAGAAACTTGAACTTGTTGAATAAACTTGTGTGAACTGCATAAATTATACATGGACTCATGTGGTCAAGAGAGGCTGTAAAGATCGAAGCTATGGATGTGATTTGGGGAATTTGACTTCTGAGCAGAATGTCCTTGCTGTGTCCCCATTCTAGTATCCTTTTATCATCATCACTATTTATGGATTCACATAGAAGCTACTCTGTGGAACTGCATGGATGTCTGATTTTTTTTTTATGTGCACTACTCTGTGAATCTAATAAGAGGGTCAGTTCTATTGTGGTTCTGTGCTACTATAATGCTATGAGGCTTTCAAAGAATGTCAGTCTTATGATGGTTAAGAGGAGGACAGGCTCCATAAACATATTGGCTGGAGTCGTTATCCCCTGATGGAAGCATGTGCCCTGTATATACATGTCATACACCAGAGACATTTAGGATAGCATAGGTTCTTTGGTCTCTTTAGAGAGGTGAGAAGGTTTAGTGTTCTATTTCTGACTAAAATTATGATCAGTTTGGGCATTTGTGTGTAACTTGTGAGCCCTATGACGTTCTGGGGTATGGAGATATGGATTTGGGGGGACTATGAAAAGACACAGTATCTGTTTTGGGGGGACACATGAGGGTGTCAGTTCTGCAAGTGTGCAAACTTAACTATACTTTTACAGAGTTGGGGGTGTATGTATATTTGTGTGAGGGATTCCTTTGGGGATTCCTTACTCTGGTGATTCCCAAAGCGGGAGATAGATGCAGCATATATTCATGGC
>NW_015222288.1:0-997 GCF_001447785.1 Gekko japonicus | reverse complement strand
CCCCCCCGAAATGACCTCTGGGATTCAGAGACTTACTGCCACTGAGAGTTTGTATCTCACAGATGCCGTGTGTGTTGAGTGCCGACAAGTCACATCTGACTTACGGCAACTCTATGAATTTGTAACATGTGGTAAGGCCCCCAGACTTCACGCTTCAACATTTCCTCATAGAAAAGGAGCTCCAACTCCTCCCCACCCCGGGCCCAACTGTTTTGGTTGCACCTTGCCTCTCACTGAAAATGTCAATGGGGAATTGGAATGGAGGTGAAGAGAACCATTCTGCAGAGAAGGAACCCGAAGCATGGCATGTGAGAACAGCATGTCAGGCCATGTAAACCCAGACCAGAAAGCCAGCCAGCCTCGAGTTTGCAGAAGCTCGACTTGGGAGAAGAATTATTTTGGCAGAAGAGCTGGTGGCCGGTGATGATGCATGAAAAGGATTTTCTAAAAAACCAAAAACACATAGTGCCGTTTTCTCCTTGCAGGCCTGGAGATTATAAAGCGCCGTGTTCTAGGATCACCGATCACATTTGATAGGGAGTTAAACGAGACATTAACCACGGACCAGCTTGTACAGGATGCCTTGATTTTTTAACAGGAGCGTGTGGTTAAATAACCCCTCTTTATGTATAACAGAGCCATCCCAGCTTGTCTCTAAGCCAAGGTTTCCCTGGGGCAAGAGACAGGCCAAATCTGGCAAGTCTTTCTATCGTTCAGGCCTTGAAATTGAGCAGAGAGAGAGAGCCTGTTGAAAAGAATGACTCCAGCGCGGCTGCCAGGCCCAGCCACTGCTCTTGCGCTCCCTGGATGAAGAAATCTAAGTAGTGGGGAGACGCACAGCCCTGGAGAAGGCCAAAAGAATTATTTATGAAATGTTATGGACCAGAAGAAATACGGTTAAACGCAGCGAGTGCATGGGCTGGTTCTGAGCCACAGGCTTTCTCTCCACATCCATTATCTTTCCTTGCAAAAACGCAAGAAGTGGGAGATGGAATAT
>NW_015222287.1:0-998 GCF_001447785.1 Gekko japonicus | reverse complement strand
CCTGATGCTCCACTGACCAAGGGCAGGGGAGAAAGTGGGTTTGTCCACTGTCAATGGGTAAATAGCAACCCTGCTTACAGGGTTCTTTTGAGGATAAAAATGGAAGAATATGTGCTGCCCTGAGCTTCGTGGAGGAAGGCATGAAACAGAATGTGGTCATTAAAAACAAACCCATGCAATAATAAAATGAAGATTTTGAATTTTTTCAAAAAATATCCAGTTCAGATGTTCCAATGGCTAGACCAGATAATGAGTTTATATTCCCCAACCCCAATACACTGTACTATAACATTGCAGCATGAGCTTTTCTTGTTCCAGTTTTAATTTTTCTCTACCTTAATCAGTTTTAATGGTGCATAAATGTAAACGGTACCTAAGTCTGCTTTGGGATCAAAGTACTGATAGGAAACCATCACCACTGACCACTGCCCCCCAACGCCTATTCAGCTATTAATGCTCTGTACAACTGTGTCTTGTAAGGACTGGAAGACATTGATGTTCAAAGCTAGCCTTACAAATCTAATTTTCTACCTCTTTGAAAAGAGGCATATTTTTTTTAAAAAAAACCCAGCTCAACAAAAACACAACAAAAAACAAGCAGTGTCAATCATCAAGACTGTCAGTGTTCTTACACGTCACATTGTTATGCACTCTCTAAATTGTACTTGTCATCAGGGAAAAGAAGACTTTCAGGATATTAAAGAATTGTCAGGGATTGCACACAAAACTGCCTTATACCAAATCGGACCATTGGTCTGTCAAGGTCAGTCTTATCTACTTTGACAGGCAGCACTCTGCAGGGTCTTAGGCAGAGGACTTTCACATCACCCCACTACCTGTCCGCAGGGTTGGCACAGGCATTTGGGGTGTCCTATTGTGGAGAGGCAGGAAGCCACTGTCTGCCTTCCTTGCCCTCCCCCCCCCACTGTGCCAGGGGGTAGTAGAAAGAATACTACACAGCCTCATTTGTGTCTGCGAACTCACGCCCAGCCCAATTA
>NW_015222286.1:0-998 GCF_001447785.1 Gekko japonicus | reverse complement strand
ACTTCAGAAAACAAGGGACTTCAGTATCCACTATAAGCAAGCAGATAAGATCAGATAAATAGAGCGATTCCCTCTTGCTATCCCAGGAATCAACAACATCCCAGTTTATCCCTGGATGCTAGCCTCCAGAACGAGAAATATTTGATCAATGCCAGTGCGATATGTCTGAAACATTCCAGTGAATGCATTGTATGGAACTCCTGCATGGAGGAATGTAATGATACGAGGCTTGCTGAGATACCAAGTGGAAGACAACATGAATCTATAGCATGAATACTCTTGTAGAAGTGTGCCATGGGGAAAAGCTACAAAGAGGAAAGAGGAGGTAACTGCTCTGAACAACCACACAGGGCGGTAATGGCCTCTATTCTCACTGTTTTCTATCATTTACCTAGATGATTGGGCGATGGATGGGTGGTATCAAACAGTAGGAAGCTACTTGGTATTTGGTATTCATATTGCACTGAGGCCATCCAGGGAGCCAGCTTTAGACAACTAGTATCTATTGAAGACCAAACCCTTGTTGCCCAACAAAATTAGCAGTGGCTCTTCTCAAACATAGCTGCTCAGTTGTACATTATGTTCGATATACAAAGCAAATTGAAAAGGGCTGTTATGAAGAATCAGAGGTTGGGGCAGGTTCACAGATAATTGGGGCTGATAAGACAAAAGGTCTAAAGAAAATTGCCTGTCAGGCTGGAATGGGACTGAGAAGCAAGGGACTGAATACAAACAACTCAGCAAGGTCTCTGTTCCTGCCCTGTGGTAATGGCTGATTTTTCCCCCTGCCAAAGAACCTTTGTCCACAGAGGCTTCAAAGGCTGAATTAGGGAATGTCACACAGAGATATTCAGAAAAGGGTTCAAGTAAGATGTTGCTCTGATGAGATCCTTAATGCACAACATGAGTGGTCTATTGCCTGGTAATGTTGGAAACCACAACTCTAACTGAAGTCCGAGCAGAGATTCATAAATATATTATTAGAAATAATATTTCAT
>NW_015222285.1:0-998 GCF_001447785.1 Gekko japonicus | reverse complement strand
AGTCCATGAGAGGCATTCTAATCAAAACATGTATACAAGTTTTCCCATGTGATTTCATAACCACAAATCACTAATCTTATGTAACTGCTTAGTATACAATATCTTATGCAAGAGTATTTTTAAAGAAGCTGTTCTGTTTGCTGATGTTATATAAACCAGTTTGTTTTATTTGGAAATAATTAAAAGGGTTTTTTTAAACATGCAGATTTGTAATGATGGGATTGAAATGGCCTGCCAGCAACAAAAGGCATTTGTGAAGAGTTCTGTGGAATGCAAATGGAATTTAGCAGAAGCCCAGCAGAAACTTGGCAGTCTAGCCCTGCACAACTCAGAGTCCATAGACCAAGAGCATGCCAAAGCGCAGGCAGCAGCTGCAGAGCTGAGGTATAGTGAAGAAGAGTGGCGCCGGAAAGAAGAAGTGTTAAGGCAACGGGAAAGGCAGGATCTGTGGAATGTAGATTTCGTTAGCAAGGAAGTATTTAATAAGGTATGGACTAATCAGTTCCTAAACAATAGAAACACAGGCACAAGTAAAGCATAGATACTGCAGAGCATTTTTAAAGTGGGCATATAGCACCTATAACTGCAGAATCTTTGTACATCCTGTTCCTGTATTTCTGACAGTAAGGGTGTGGTTGGGAGGGAGTTGGGATTAAATTACTAGAAATGTGATATGTGGTAAATATTTCATTCTTTTCAGTTGCACTGATCCAAGTCTTAGAAGAGGTGGGCTTTTGTTCCAAGTGATGGCTTTAGCCTGTCTCTGTATTGTCATCTGTGATCTTGAGCAGAGTTGATCAAATGTTAATTGCATAACTACCAAGATTTATAGCACAGTCCTATGCTTGATTATGTGCAGATAAGCTTTTTGCTTTCAGTTGGCCTTGGGTGTGTTTAACTCTGCATAGGTTTGGGCTGCTAAGTCTTTCTGCTTCTCAGAAATAATCTTGTTGAGTGCTTGTATGGAGAATGGACTTCGTACAGTAAACACAAGAGCA
>NW_015222284.1:0-998 GCF_001447785.1 Gekko japonicus | reverse complement strand
CCCTTTTCCCTCTATGTTTGGCTGATATAGAGTGTCATTTTTATACTGTAAATAAATTTGCTTGGATGTTGCATCATGCTTGAAAATGTTTTGACTCTTGTCTTTTATAGACAGTTTACAACAACTGTACAAGGCCATTTTGCAACGGGACTGTAACAGAAACAAGTCTGAAGAAGATATCGAAACAGTGTCTTAATTAGATGGCAGACCATCAATTGTTCCACTTTTCGAATTATCATAATTTACTGTATCATATACTGAATTTTTAATACCTTAATGGTCATACCTCACTGTATATATAGGGACTGTTTTCACTATATAATAATATTTTGTTTGTACACAAGTATATCAGCCTTTTCCTCCCTTTTTTGTGCCCCCTGGTGCTCAGTATCTTTTGCGGTTTCCTACAGAGGTCCCTCCCCCCCCTTTCACTCTATAGCACTAGTAATGCCAACACAAAAGCACAAAATGTGGCACTGTCTTGGTATCACAGCTGTCCTAATGCTACAGGTATGCACACTGGTGCAGTTACCACTGGTCAATATATTGTCTTTTTTCTATTACATCCTATGACGTATGGTCTTTTTGAATTTGATCTGCTGACATCTACAAGGAACACAATATGAGCTTCTAGAGGATTACATCAGTGGCTATACCAGTATTTCTTAAACTACACTTAAAGGGCCCCCAGAAGTCCCAAATGCAGTTTCAGGTGGCTTCAGAAGAAATGGCTAGAGTCCTCTGACATTTTGGCCACGGATGGGAACCCACTATCAGTTTTCAAAACATAAGACTGAATCAAGCAGCTGGCCCAAATGGAAAATTTGAAAGAAAAGAAAAAAAGCGGCTGTGTGCACATCTCTCTCCTTTGCGTACAATTATTATTATTTAATTGGAACTTTAGACATTCTGTTTGTAATTAAGTCCCATGGACTTCAGTGAGTACAGGCAGCCTCCAGCACACATGCCAAACAGCAGCACAGCAGACCATTTTGCTC
>NW_015222283.1:0-998 GCF_001447785.1 Gekko japonicus | reverse complement strand
TATATCCTGCCTTTCCTTGTGGCTGAAGGTGGCTTACAAGTCAAAACCCTCACACGATGCCAGATGCCAGTCACGCCTGATGCCTTCTTCCACTCATTTGTGACTTACAACTGAAACAATAAAACAAAGCCATTAAAACACAGAACAAAGCTGTTTAATGGAAATACTAAAAATGAGCCAAAGCCATTAAAACAAGTCACTAAAAAGCACAAGCCAGGATGCAAAGGCAGCCTGAAACATGCACTGAGCAGCCTGCAAAAATGTGGCAGCCTCTTCCAGTTTGGCTTTCAAGCAACTTTAGAGTGAACTAACCCTGCTCATTGTATGACAGATGGAGCTCTGTTTCTTCCAAAAAGAGCTTCTCTGGCTCAGAATCTAAAATGAGAGTTTGTGTGATTCTGCACATGTTCAGCAAGCCAGACATTCAAAGCCAGCTGCTTTTGTAGGCACAGAAAATCTTTAATATAAAGAAACCCCTTAATCTTTCTGAAATTCTGTTGATTGCTGTGAAGCTGCATGACCTACAAAGTCTAAAGCTTTATGAGTGCATGTTCAGCAATGTTTGGTGCTTCTTCATGAGTGATGTCTGCCTACCTCCGTATCATATTTTATCCTACCATTCCTCCAAGCAGCTCAGGGCGGTCTATGTGGTTCTCCACTCCTCCAGTGATGGGTACTGTGTCTTCAGACCATCCTATCAAGCAGCCTTTTTAGCAAAGTGTCTTCTTTCATTTTGGGTCACTTCGCTCAACTGTATGTGTGTGTGTGTGTGCTTGCTGCTCCCCATTCAGAATTTCAGATCTAAAACCCTTTCTCTTTCCTGAGCGTTTTCATTTGGAGATGAGGCAGCTGAATTCCTCAGCAGTCTCCACCATGCATGGTGCTGGGAAATGCAATCCTGGGGTGAAGTAGGGAGGTGGGAAGATTTGGCTCATCTCTCAGATGGAGTGGAAGCTTTGGGTGGATACCTTCAAGTCAGATTACTTTCTTCATGGGGT
>NW_015222282.1:0-1143 GCF_001447785.1 Gekko japonicus | reverse complement strand
ATCTATCTATCCATACATCTATCCATCCAGCCTGAATGGGCCTGCAGCATGGCAGGAGCAGGGACTCTTTGGAGAGAGAGAAAAAAGTCCAGGCTTGTAAAATCAGTTTGAAGTAGAGCTCAACTATGTCTTCCTCTGTGTCTAAAGTATCTTTGCAGATTGCCATAAAGTTCTGCCTCCCAAAGTATTCTACGACCGCTGCCTCTCTGAAGTATGTCAGAATGCCAACGATACCCTCACTTGTTACACCGTAGAGATGTATGCCTCCCTTTGCATGGATAAAGGTTTTTGCAGTGACTGGAGGAGTAAGACGCAAGGAAAATGTCGTAAGTAGAATTACACAACATATTTTTTTAATTATCTTGAGATTATCGTGGTAGAAGCTGTGCCAAGAGAACAGTGGAAAGGTGTTCTAGCAGTATGGTCCAGAGCAGATCAACACTCTTGCCGCTTTGCGGGGAGGGCGGGGTATAAATCCAATCTCTTCTTCTTCTTCTACCTCACAGGGTATCTGTTGTGGGGAGGGGAAGGGAAAGGAGTTTGTAAGTCGCTCTGAGACACCTTCGGGTAGTGAAGGGCGGGGTATAAATCCAATCTCTTCTTCTTCTTCTACCTCACAGGGTATCTGTTGTGGGGAGGGGAAGGGAAAGGAGTTTGTAAGTCGCTCTGAGACACCTTCGGGTAGTGAAGGGCGGGGTATAAATCCAATCTCTTCTTCTTCTTCTACCTCACAGGGTATCTGTTGTGGGGAGGGGAAGGGAAAGGAGTTTGTAAGTCGCTCTGAGACACCTTCGGGTAGTGAAGGGCGGGGTATAAATCCAATCTCTTCTTCTTCTTCTACCTCACAGGGTATCTGTTGTGGGGAGGGGAAGGGAAAGGAGTTTGTAAGTCGCTCTGAGACACCTTCGGGTAGTGAAGGGCGGGGTATAAATCCAATCTCTTCTTCTTCTTCTACCTCACAGGGTATCTGTTGTGGGGAGGGGAAGGGAAAGGAGTTTGTAAGTCGCTCTGAGACACCTTCGGGTAGTGAAGGGCAGGTTATAAATCTCTTCTTCTCTTTATTCTGATTTTTGTTTAGATTACAAGGCTTGTCATTTTTTATTTTATTTTTTTGCATTAAGGAGGTAGTGGGTAAAACAGAGA
>NW_015222281.1:0-998 GCF_001447785.1 Gekko japonicus | reverse complement strand
ACGTATTGTGATGTTTAGTGTTGTTATTTGTTATTATTGTTTTAATGTGTAAATTAAAAATTGTTAGTAATTTTATTCATTAGTAATTTTCTCTCAATCTTCTCAGCATTCCCTTCATTAAATTTAGGATCTTATTTTCTCACAAAAGTCCTATGGATAAGCAAAGCAGATTTTAGTCTCATTTTGCCAATGGGCAATTGAACATAAAAATGCTGCAAAAGAGTAATTAAGATACTGATTTATTATTATTATTTGTAATATATTCTCAGCTCCAAGAGTCTTACATTTCATGGGGAAATTTACAGACATTTCATTCCAGGTTTTAGCAGTTCCTCAGCCTTTCTGAACAGGTTGGACCTGACAAAGAAACAATAAAGGTTCTGATAAGCCTCACTCTGCATTTGTCTTAGATCTCTTTCAATAAAGAAATCAGCTGTTTAGTCTGACTACCTGCGTGCATCTTCCATGATCCATTAAGAATACTACAGTGGCCACAAAATGCCCATGACTGGCAAGGATTAATTTGTGTATACTATATATGACCCACATAGCTTTTTAGCATCCCATGTTTTTAGAAGCATTTTTCAGTTCTCTCATTGCTTCACATTTTTAGCTGTGTAATTAATATTTTAAGCCATTTCAATAGTCATAATGCTAACATTCATTATGGCCTCTTTAAATGGCCTGTAATGACTTTTTAAACTAATTAATACCTTTTTTCCTAATGTCTTTTTATATCCTCGTTTCCCTTCTTTATATGTTCAACTCTGTGTTTTAATACTGTCTATTCATCCCAATATTGTACCTTGAACAATTATAGCATTTTAGAGTACATTAAAAAGAAAAGCATGTTCTCCAACTATTATCCTTACCAGGCTAGGTAATTACAGCCAACAGAAAAGTATTTTACAGGAAAATAAAAATGTAGACAAATCATAAGCATATTTGTGGGGGGAATCTTTCAGCAACTGTTATATTGATAAAATAACTCCCCCCCC
>NW_015222280.1:0-998 GCF_001447785.1 Gekko japonicus | reverse complement strand
TAACAAATGAGTTCGACACCACTGATCTAAGCGGAGTCGGTAGAAAGGGTTTTTTGCACTAGCTTGCTTCTCCAATAATAAAACATAATGAAAGTTTAGGATTTCAATGGTTAAATCCAGCTTTTGAATGAGCCCAGAAACTAACATAAAACCCATGAAGTTCTACACCAACAAAAATCTGTTGTCTGTTTTCAACACATGATAGTGATCTTGCTATGTTTTTAATTAATTTCAGAGAAAATCCATATACAGTGCATGCATTAATCTAATTGAGAGGTAATAAGAGCATGGATCACTATGGCCAGATCTTAATTCTTGTATGAGAGCCACAGCTGGTGAACCAGCCAAAGCTGGTTAAAGGAACTGTATTTTACAGAAGAGACATAGACATCCATTGCAAATGTGAATTTAAAAACACCTCCAAGATGTGAACCTGTTCTTAAAGCAGATTACTACCCCCATCCAGTGTAGGCTGAATCCCAATTTCTTGATCAGCATATCATCGTTGACCAACAATATCTCAGTCTTAAGGTAAACTGATACTCAGTTTATTGGCTTTCATATAACCCATTACTGCCTTCGAGTACTTGTTCAGAGCATCCACTACTGTACCTGACTCTGATGTGAGATAGAGATGCATATAACCTGCATAACTTGTTAACTCCATGGATTCAAATGACCTTTCCCAGCAGCTTCATGTAGATGCTTAAAATTATGGTTTTTTAAAAAATTTCAGATATTTATGAAAGGGCATGATTGATCTTTGTTAGTATGTTCCTACCAAAAATATGAGCTTTCTGTAACACACAACTGCTTTGTGTATAACTGGAAAAACTGAAATAACATTAAATAGCTCTCACTCATGAAGCTCAATGGTAAGGTTCCAGGTGGGCAAAAAAAAAAGAGAGAGAGTGGAAATAGGCAATTAAAGATTATCAGGGCAGGAAGCTATATATCATCACATGATATTTGCTTGCAGACCAAACTGATATTAAAGG
>NW_015222279.1:0-998 GCF_001447785.1 Gekko japonicus | reverse complement strand
TAAGTTTTTGTTCCCCTCTTTCTTTCCCTGAAAACAGTGCTCTCATTTGAGCCCTGGATTTGCAGCACTGTATTATCCGTGGGACAAGAAGTGTCCTCAGATCTTGTACATCTAAGGAAGTAAACTGTTAATTTCCCAAGTGCTTTAACAATTATATTCCTTTTTCTCTGACTTTGTTGACTTTGGGCCAAAACCAGACATTACGGTGGCCATGAGTCCCATTATCCATCCCTAGCTCCATTTCACAGATCTTTTGATCCACACTCTGTGGCCCGGTTTGGAATTAGACACACGATTCCATACCTCAGCAGCCTCTTCCACATGAGTTGGAAGGAAGGCATCTGTGCTCTCAGTGCTGCCGTTCTTTCACTGAAGGACCCTGTGGTATGTTCAAAAGGCGCACTCTGCAATGCAATCATCAATAATGAAAGCTCAAAGACAGCTGAGACGATGAATAAACTAGGAGTGCTTTGTGATGTACACTCCTTGCTTCACTGCTCTGTCTGATATGCAGAATTCATCACGGGAGGCCACTCAATAGTGAAAATCCTGTTTTGATAACATTGAAGAGCCTTTAGCTCTGTGTATTGCATCAGCTTCTCTCTGTATAATGTGGGGGGAAGGAACAGGCATAAAAGAACTCCAGGAGATTATGTGATTTCCCTAGGCACACACGGAATATCTGTGGTAGAAAACCAATAAACAAGATTGCATAACCTCAAAGCTGCCACACGAGCCTTCTTTCCTAAGATGTAGGTAGCTAACATCTGGCGCCAGAGTTACATCATAAGTATCCAATCCTCCTGTACTTTGGGAGCGCTGGACCTATTAGAGGTCCAGCTGGGGTGGGGGTCTTTTGAAAATTACAAAGCCATCTTTGGCAAATTACTGCCTCTTGGCCTCAATTCTACAGCAGTAAATTTAGAGTAAGACTACACTTGCAGGGCTGACATGGCAATGAATGGGTTAAAGGCTCTGAAACGCTTTACATGTTAAGG
>NW_015222278.1:0-998 GCF_001447785.1 Gekko japonicus | reverse complement strand
AAAGGCCTGCCTTTTTATGGCCATTCTATCTTCTTCTCCCCACATGACCAGCCTGCAACTTATTATTTGATTTTGTGCTGTTTGGTGAAGATGAGCTCCAGGATGCTTACCGCTGTCACCCTAAGGTTTAATCAGACAAATGGCCAGGAAGGATATTACGGCTGGCAAAATGGGTCTTCTGCGAGAGCAATCCTAGGGGAACAGATTCTCTGATGCAAAGTCTCCCATAAATAAGAGGCCAGATCTTTGCTTAAAAGTTCTTAGCAAAGCCTTCAGCTCTCAGACGCCACCGGCTTTATGTACATTTAAATAAAACACTGCTCGCCCGTGGAAAAGGGAGCCGGGGTTGTGAGAAAAGCAATAATTCCCTCTACGCCCTCTCCCTTTAAGCTGTCATCTGTTCAGCCACTGAACTCGTCTTTCACACAGAGATTGGTGCATATCAGAAGGATAATGAAGGATGGACATCTGGGTGGGAGAAATTTATTCGGGAAGGAAACGGGGGGGACTCATTGCCCACAGCTCCAGACTATTGACAATGCCTGTCCTTAACACGCATCTCACAGGGCAAAATATAGGCTTCTTCTGTGACAAGCAATAAGCTATAAATCAGTCAGGCATGGGGCGGGGTTGGTAACATGCCCTGGAAACTGGATGTTCCAACAGCAGGAGAGAAAATGTCACCAACCAGGGAAAGCAAACAAACTCAATATGCACACCTGTAATCGAGACAGCAGTTATAGCTGTGCAGATTAAAAAAAAATACAATACATGTACTATCAGAGTGTTCAATGTAATTTTATGTGACTTTTCGATAGAAAAAGAATATTTATGGCAGACAGTGTTTATTATGAATCTAGTTATCGGGATGTAGTTGCACAAATGTCTGTCTAGTCATGAACAACTGTATGCAAAAAAAACCAACTGGAGCCTAGTCCACAAACGCTTTTGCTGGAACACAGTTAATTATCACAGCTGACGTATGGTGACCCCCTGGG
>NW_015222277.1:0-1047 GCF_001447785.1 Gekko japonicus | reverse complement strand
GGGGAAAGGCGGTCCCTTAGGTATGGAGGATCCTGGCCATAAAGGACTTTAAAGGTCAAAACCAGCACCTTGAAGCGGACCCGGTACGCTATAGGCAGCCAGTGCAACGTCTTTAGCACAGGTTGGATGTGGTCCCGAATCCCCCACCCCTTGCTCCCCAGTAATAACTGTCTCTCCCCCCCCTGCCCTTTCCTGCAGCTGGAGCACCTGTAAGCAGAAGCAGCAGCTGGCTAAAGCTCGGGCCGGGGAGCTCGCCACCTCCCCAGAAGGCGAGAAGCTCCACAGCGACAGCGGGGTCTTCCTCGACACTCACAGCCTCCAGGAGCATCACCCCCTGAACAAGGGTAAGAGCTACAGTGGCCAGGTTCACTGACCCGTCCAGCGGGGTGGGGGCTCCCGATGTCCTCCCAGGAGAGCTACCGGCAGAGTCAAGAGCTACAGGGCTCTTTAGCTTGGAGAAACGACGACTGAGGGGTGACGTGATTGAGGTTTATAAGATTATGCATGGGATAGAACAGGTAGAGAAAGAGGTCCTTTTTCTCCCTTTCTCACAATACAAGAACTCGTGGGCACTTCATGAAATTGCTGAGCGGTCAGGTGACAATGGATAAAAGAAAGTCCTTCTTCACCCAAAGAGTGATTCACACACGGAATTCACTGCCACAGGAAGTGGGGGTGGCTACAAGCATGGACGGCTTCAAGAGGGAATTAGATAAGCATATGGAGCAGAGGTCTATCAGTGGCTACTAGCCACAAGGTATAGATAGGGGCTCTGGGGCAAGGGATGCTCTGTATTCTTGGTGCTGGGGGGGGGGGAACAGTGGGAGGGCTTCTGGTGTCCTGGCCCCACTGCTGGACCTCCTGATGGCCCCTGGTATTTCTGGCCACTGTGTGACACAGAATGTTGGAGTGGATGGGCCACTGGCCTGATCCAACACTGGCTTCTCTTATGTTCTTATGGCATTAAAGTTGTGAACAAGCGATTTGGCTACTGGAGAAATTATTATTATTTTTTATAATGATGATGATAATTTTAAATTTCGAGCA
>NW_015222276.1:0-998 GCF_001447785.1 Gekko japonicus | reverse complement strand
CAATGTTGCTGGCGAAGACAGCCACACTGTCCGTTTGACAGTCCACGTGCTCCCAACCTTTATTGAACTACCTGGAGACATAGCTTTAAACACAGGAGAACGGCTTCACTTAACTTGTAAAGCAACTGGAATTCCTCTACCTAAAATAACATGGACCTTTAACAATAATATTATCCCAGGTAAGCGAACTCCTGGAAACTAGTTTTTCAGCAAAGAATGCTTATGATGTGGTTTTGACAACATTTCTGACAGTGTATTATGACAATAGCTGTTATTCTAGAATGATTGCATTTTTGCCATAGAATTGTTATGTGCCTTTTGGGAACTATGTTCTTTACTTGGTAGAGGGTATTACATTCCTGACCTAAATTGGATCAGCTTCTGTTTGGCAAAGGAAGCTGCAAACTTTTGAGTTATAAAGCACAGTTCTTTAGTAGACATTGGAAAAGCGACATTGTTGGTTTCCTTAAACCATTGTTTTACATGATGCCTGAACTTGAGCTAGTGTGTATACAATGATATATGTGATCAAAGGAACTCAAAATGTGTAGGGCAGTTAACAATTAATTTGCAACTTTTTAGTATGCAATCAGTGGACCAGTTCCTTTGTTCATCATTGATTCTGGAGTCGCACCACAGTCCCTGCCAAATCTTTAATGCCAATGGGCAGAGTGAGTAGATTTTGTAGGGGTAGACTTGTTGATGAAGGTGGGGGGAGAGGAGCAAGCACTCGGATAACTAGAGCAGCACTCCCTGTCCATTATAAAACCTTCTTTTGACAAGCATGACAAAGAAATAACAGCAAATTCTCAAAGAACAATGAGTGATAATACAAAATGGGGGGTGCTATATGTTTTGTTTTGTTTTTTTGCCTGGGAGCATCTGAAAATAAACCTAAGTATCAAAGCCTTTTAAAACAGTTTGGACTAACTACTAAAAAATTAATATATCTAAATTTTAAACCACTGAATATCTTGTTAACTCTTGCAGTCACAATA
>NW_015222275.1:0-998 GCF_001447785.1 Gekko japonicus | reverse complement strand
GGGGTGAGGAATTCACTTGGACAAGTCAGTACAGAGGAAACAGCTTTCAGAAATAGTGAAATAATCGAAGAAGAGACACAAATACCTCTAAACGTAGGCATCAACCAATATGATATATTATCAAGACATGTAGCTTTGGCCTGTCATGTCAGAAGCTGTCCAATACTGTCCCTTCTGGGACTACACCCCAAGTCACCCTTTTCTCTTTGCATCCATGGCTGGATCCACATGTCAATAGATATTGCACATTTGTTGCACTATTGGAATCCTTCACCTCCAGATTGTCTTGTACTCACAGGGAAATCCAGGAGGCACATGATCTTGATAGCACAACAATAGCACAATATCCAGGGAGTGTGTGGATCCAGCTCTTTTGTTAGCATGCTTGCTGCCATTATCTTGCTATAGATAGGCTTTATGCATCCCTAAAATGCGTCACAGTCAGACTGTGCAATACTTTAGCTCTTAGCTGCTCACCTTCAGCTTACTAAGAATTGCCTGCTGCTTACAGAAAAGCGTTTCATGGAAGGAATCAGTATGATTTCTCCACACTCCCAATGAGAAAGCCTAGCTAATGTCCTTGGTAAATCACATTCTACTTCTCAGGTTCTCCAGCTCTGCATTAAGGTGACATCTGCTGGGAGATGTGGGTATGGGAGGCAATCATTTGGGCATTTTAAGCACACCTGTTCTCCTAACAGAGGATTTCAGATGCACATTTTGTGAAAGCTATTATGCACAAGAGCACTCCAAGTCTAGCTGTTGCCTGGACAGATAATAAAAAGGAGCCTTTGCTAGCTAGTTTATCAGCAGCAGATTATGCATCTAAAGTAGATGTTTTCTCTGTCATATAATCATATCATAATCCATGTTTTGCTCTGTTTGTAAAAGGGAAAGCTTCATCAGGAAGTGGAAAAGATGCCACTAGAGTTACCCGTCTTGGCCTTCAGGTCTCTCCTTTGAGCCTTTTGAGGTGAAACACAGTACACTGTAGTGCA
>NW_015222274.1:0-998 GCF_001447785.1 Gekko japonicus | reverse complement strand
GGCACCGTGTTGGGGACTGCTGCACTACACCAACTAGGCTGTTTTAATT
Organism: Gekko japonicus; assembly: GCF_001447785.1. Taxonomy (NCBI): domain Eukaryota; kingdom Metazoa; phylum Chordata; class Lepidosauria; order Squamata; family Gekkonidae; genus Gekko; species Gekko japonicus. The sequence goes on along the minus strand of NW_015222274.1, from coordinate 949 downwards.
AATCCAAACTGGAAGGTTAGTATTGGGGGATCAAACTTTCTGTGACATCAGGGCAGCGTAAGCAATGAGATGCATGACCATTACAAATAAAACAGGTTATGCTTTACAATGTTCGGTTCAAACATTACCTTTGAAATCTGGGAGTCTTTGGAACCAGAGAATCTGGGAGCATTTAGGAACAGAGAATCTGGGAGTGTTTAGAAACAGAATCTGGGAGCGTTTAAGAACAGAGAAATCACATGTGCAGATAACTATGATCCACAACATTTGCAGGGTGAAAATTCCTTTTTCAAACAAGTGATATATATATGATGCTTGGCATTTTTGCTTTCGCAAACCTTCCACACCTGATTTAAATCTGACAAGTTGGACTTTGTCAACTTGGCAGAGGGGAAGTTTTCAGACTGCAAAAACACCCCAGTGCGCACACACACACACACACACTTATGTGCAGTGCGTATAAAGTTTTATTGCCCCTGGAAAATGTCTCGAAAAGGCATGATAGATCTTGTCTAGCGGGGAGAGGGGGGAGATGTCTATTTAAAAATCGAGAATGTCCTGGCATCCTTTCTTGCCTTGTTTGTAGGGCAGGATTAAATTAATCCCGGCCAAATTATTTTAACACTTTGCTACAATCACATGTAACAAGAGTAATCTGTTTGTTGAGGGAAGACCGACTATAAGCACCCGGACCACATTATACTGGGGATTCAAGACTGAGTGTGACTTTAAGATAGGGCCAAAAGACAGATATGGGAAATCTGTGATTGGACCCTGCACATGTTTTAAATTTCAGAACATCCACTTGGAAAGGCTGAATTGACAGGGAAAGCAAAATTGTGGGATTGGCATTTAGGAACTTGTCCTATTCAGCTGGCTACTTGATGCTGAATGATAGTTGTACATAATATGGCTTAGGACAGGGGTGTCAAACAGGTGGCCCAGGGGC
>NW_015222273.1:0-998 GCF_001447785.1 Gekko japonicus | reverse complement strand
TAACCTTGAAGCTAGATTACTATAACACACTCCACATGTGGCTGCCCTTGAAGACGATCCAGAAATCGCCACTGGTGTGAAATGCAGCAGCTTGTTTGTTATGTGGGGCTAGTCAGTGGGACCATGTTACATGAGACTACAGTCTCTTCACTGGCTGTTGATTAGTTTCCAGGCCCAATTGGAGGTGGTGGTGCTTACCGTTAAAGCCATTCATGACCTAGGGGTCATAAATTTGGAGGACCTCCTCTTCCTGCATCTTTCCATGAGGCAGCTTTGATCTTCCCAGAAGGGTCCTCAGTATTCCCCTTGTCCAAGGATCATTTGGCAACAACCAAAGCTCACGCCTTTTCAGTGACCACCAAATGCCTCTGGAACAGACTCCCAGAAGAGGCTGGAGGGCTCTTACGGTCCTGGCTCTCCAACAAGGCTGTCAAACAGGGCCATTCTGGAGAGCTTTGGGTATAGTCTGAACCTAGACAGAGGGCAAATGTCTGTGGGTGAGTAGCATAAGTACTGATTGCAATGTTCTATATCTGTTATTTCTAATGTTTGGTTTATAAAAATGGTTTTCTGTATTGTTACCCACCTTGAGATGTTTAGGAGAAAGGTGGGCATGTAAATATACTGAGAAATAGAATTCTAGAATCTTAGTAGTTCAACACCACTCCTATCCCACGGCCACTCCACTCATCTTTTCCATGCTACAAGTGTTTTTCAGGACTATACATTAGTGGAGTTTGATACTTGGCCTCTCAGAATCATTCCCCCAAAGAGTACCCCTCTGGCTGTTCTAGAGTTTGTCAGGTGGATGGAAAGTTGGCTACCAGGATAACAAGTAATGATAAACAGTAATGAGGGTGGAGTTAGGGCACAGGGATCAGAGCTGAGGTTATGTGGGTTTAACATCTTCAGGGGCTTCAGTGAGGAAATGCTGCAAGCAAGATAGATTGGCAAGCCGGGGGGGGGGGCTGTGGGGGCTGGGAGGATTCTCTCTCTCT
>NW_015222272.1:0-998 GCF_001447785.1 Gekko japonicus | reverse complement strand
CACACACACACACATTGTCAACAATCACAGTGTGCAATGCCAGTATAAGTGGTTTCTACTGTGCATTCTGTACACACAGTGTGTTTTCCCATATTATGAGATTGCTCTGCTTTCAAGTGTTACACATGTGCATTCCTCTCAATAGGGACTCAAAGAAAAAAATTCTGGGGCCGAATATTTGTTGATGGCTGAAATTGACATAGGACATGATATGCAATGGAATGCACATAATTTATAGAACAGTACCCTGACTCCTGACCCTTCCAAGTTAGAGGAATCTTGTTAGGGCATGTAGATATGTCACACAATGCAAAATCCGAGTCAATCATGTGTAAAAAAGAATTTCCAAAGGGGGGGCTCTTTATGCTCCCTAGAGTTTTAAAAAATCTTAGTTTCATCAAACTTTGTTCATAGCTATTTCAAGAACACTAGCCCCTTTCAGATGTTACAATCACATGTTCCAAGAGTCCACCACCAACTCTACCTATGATACTCCTGATACATGCATTTAAGTGGCCAGGCAACATGCCAGTTTTATATACATAAACAGCTTTGCTCCACACAAACAAGAGCTCAGAGTTCTTCTTCCTGTGCAGTGATGTTGAATGTGTATGGGAAATAATATGTGCATTGCCATATTCACTTGAAATATTGACCACAGATACCAGGAGCATGTGGGTAGCATGCTCTGTTGTTGGTGAGTTCCCAGTATGCATAGCTGTAAAGTCTAAAAAGTGCAATTTCAGTTCCTGCTTAGTAGTGTGAGTAGTACAATCAATCCTCTTGAAAAAGTACTGTGTGTGCACGGAAAACAATTATGAACCACTTTAGAATCCCTCAAAAAAAATCTCCCCCCCCCAAGTGTTCTCCATTGGTGGACATAAAGAAATTTGGACAAGAGGATCACTAATAAAAGTAGGTCCCAGTATGAAAGATTTGCAGCTAAGTTGGTAGGTCTAAGTAGGGTACCATCTTCCAAAAAACTAGTTTCTAGGCCA
>NW_015222271.1:0-998 GCF_001447785.1 Gekko japonicus | reverse complement strand
TCTTCCTCTTCATCTTCTTCTTCTTCTTCCTCGTCCTCGTCGTCCTCTTCGTCCTCCTCCATTTTAGTGGTGCTTTTCCGACTTCCTTTCAGTTGTCCAAAAACACAGAAGTCCCATTCCTGTTTCACAATACAGTAATTGTTACGATTCACAGGGAAGCAAGTCCTAGTTTGATTGGGTAGAAAATTCAGTCTCTCCCCCCCCTCTCTTTTTCCTTTTCCAGAGTTTCACTTTCTCGAGCATCCGTGTGGAGACCCCGCTGCTGCTGGTGGTGAATGGGAAGGTGCAGGGATCCCAGAGCCAGGCTGCCGCCACCGTGGCCTACCAGGCACAGAGCGAGTGACGAGGGGGCGGGGGGGGATGAAGGCGCACCCCCCCTCACTGCCTCTCCACCGAAGCTTGGCCCTCTGGCCTGTCTCGTGGGCGGCTCTCAGCAGACCTGGAAGAGCCGTGACCTAGGAAGACGGGGCTGGTTGTTGTACCTCCTGTTTGGGCATTTTGGAGCTGAAGGGAAGAGGTGGGGAGAAGGGGAAGAACGGTTCGAGCGCGTGCTCAGACCGGAGGATAGCTTTGCTTGGCTCCTCTCAGCCGTTCCACTTCTGCAGACGCCAGCCTGTGCTTTGATGCATTGTTTTGAACTAAATCAGACTTAAATCAGTCCGGGGGGAAAAAAAGAGAGGGTGGACCTCGGATTCCCCTCCTTGTCTGTTCTTCTTTCGAAGTCATGCTAGGCGTGACGATGAGGATCTGCAGTCGGAGCGTCAGGGACGCAGCTGAGCCTTAAAAATCAGCTGCTGCTGCAGATCCCGGATGAAGTCACCCTTTGAAAACAACAAGATCGAACCGTCTTTACCATCCTGTGTGCTTCCCCTTCCTGGAAGGGAAAACCAACTGGCCAAGGGAGGACGCCTGTCGTGTTTCCCCTGCCTGGGGGAAGGAGGAGGGTGGGGGCTTCGATCAGGGGAACCGGCAGTCACGTTTCAAGGGTGGACGACATG
>NW_015222270.1:0-998 GCF_001447785.1 Gekko japonicus | reverse complement strand
GGCAGTATAAATGCACAAAAATAACAAATATAACAGCCTGACTTACTTAGGTCCTACCACAGTGCAGTTAGTTGGTTCTTAAAGTTGGTTCCAGACCATAATATGATATCTTCTGGGCAGCAAGGAGGAAAGGATTCTTCTCTCTAATACAGACTATACTTATTTGGGGGGGGGGAGTTGACCATAACCTTCTGACCTTCTCAATCAATCACTCGGCAGCATCCATGGGATGTTCCACGGTGAGAGTGAATTCCCCCACTTCCATACCAGATTCACAGCTGAACTGTGTGAGCTAATTAACAAGACTGGGTAGATGGCTTTGATATGTAACCACCAGTGTGTGTGGAGTGTCTGACATCTGCAGAGAATCAGAAAACAGTGAACTTAGCTGGAACTAGCTTGAAAATACCTCTATGATGGCTTCTCTCTTGATGCACTGGTACTCCTGGGCTTGCAAAAGTGGCTTTAGATTTTTCTTTCTGCTGGGCTTCTATGGATTGCCCTTGGTTCTGCCCCCTCCCAAAAATTCTGATGGGATTCTCTGGTTTGACATGGGTTCTGTTGGGCTTTCACTGCCACACTGGTCTTGAGTTCTGCCGGCTTCTGTGGTTTGTCATTGGTTCTCATGGGCTTGCAAATGCCCCCCACCCTGCCTGAAGTTGTGCTGCTGGGATTCTCTGGTTTAACATGGGCTTTGTTGGGCTTGCATTGCCACATTGGTCTTGGATTCTGATGGCTTCTGTGGTTTGTCATTGGTTCTATTGGGCTTGCAAATGCCCCCCCCCCCATGAAGTTATGCTGCTGGGATTCTCTGGGGGCTTGCCAAATTGGTTTGTGGTGGGATTCCTTGGTTCTGTATTGGTTCTGCTGGGCTTGTTGTTGGTTCTTGGCATGGCAGACACTGACTAGTGGTTGCTGCAGGCCTGCCTCTTTGCTTTTGTCTTAGAGGAACCCCCCCCAGTTAGAAACAATGGAGGATTGATAGGGATGCCTTGTTT
>NW_015222269.1:0-998 GCF_001447785.1 Gekko japonicus | reverse complement strand
GCAAGTGATTCTCCATGCAGTGATGGAATCTGTCTACCTTCTGCACTGTATCGGACTTCCTAGAAATATTGTGGCTCTTCTGCAGTACAGGGGAGGAACTGAGTCAGGTGAGGAGCTGGCCTTAGCCCTTGTCTGAAGCAAACATTAGTCAGGTTGATACTAATGTTCCACCTCCTAGAGGTTTTGATGATTTGATGCACATGAGTTCCGATCCCAGTTTTGTGATTGCATAGGGAGTGACTTGAATACAGGTGGGTGCAGCTTTGTTTTTTCTTTTGTGACTAGATGTTGGATGAAATCCTTGGTTGGGTGTGCGTCTAGGAATAAAAGGGCAGGAATTGCTTTGTCCATTAAAATGATCTTTTTTCCAGCACTTGAAATTCAAGGCTGAAGAGGCTTATTCATTGTCCCACTGAGTGGAAAAGTCCCCCGAGTCCACCTTGATGCATCTGATGAACTCAGTTGTTCTTTTTTCATTAAGGAGTTTCTTGATTAGATAAAAATAAAAGTTGCTTGAGCATTCATTTCTGCTGTGATGCATAACAAATTTATGCAGATTTGCATGAGACTAATCTGCATGTGAAACAGAACAGTGTGATTACTAACCCGTGTGCACCTGTATTGAAGTTTCATCGGGTGCAGATTATTAATGGGCAGAATAAAGTCTAACCAAGTGTAGAACTCTGTGAAGTTTGACTGAATTTAATGAGAAGTAACTGAATGAAGTGCTTTCTGAAAGAAATGATGCAGCTCCCCCAGATGTTCTTGCATATGTGCAAAACTTTTCTTTCCTGTTCTTTAATTATTTCCTGCTAGGTGGTCTTTCTTATGCTTAGGGGGGCGGGAAATGCCAGCAGGTATGATGGATAGTTAGCTTTAAGATAGATGTATGTTGTCTTCTGAAGAGTGCCTTCAGACTTAGATGGCTAGAAGTTGGAGATGAGCTGGCTTGTACATATAAAGCTCAACATAGGGATTGATGCCAAAAGGATAAGAAC
>NW_015222268.1:0-998 GCF_001447785.1 Gekko japonicus | reverse complement strand
CTGCCCAAAAATAGCCCTGAAGACAACTATGTGCAGTACTGAAAATCTGTTCTTATGAGTACTGTCAGTTAATCCCTGTCTCCCGCTTGCTTCTAAACCATCAAGAGTGGATGCGAGCAAGATGCTGTGATCATCAAATATCAAATGTTGTACTTGTGCAGCGAAACACACTCGCCTGTCAGGATGCTCGGGAGAGAGCATTTGTCACTCAGTGCAGAAAGTCAGATTCACATTTAGGTATCTGCCGTTGGTATCATTTCGTAAACTCCAACTCCACCTCTAACCGTGGGCGTAACGTGGATGCTTTAACTCTGTCCTCTCTAGCAAAGGCTCAGTAGTGGGAACTGTTAAAAAGTACAACTTTTCTTTGCATGTACAAGGAATATTTAAATTTTGAAAATGTGGGCATCCATTCACATGGTAACAGATCCAGTTTTATAATCTCTAAGCATTTTTTTTTTAAAAAAATGCTTTTTTAGGTTTGTACATTGTGGAGCTTTCATGGCAACAGTTCACCCATTTGGCTCGCACGCCATGGCATTCTTCATCTCCCACTTAGCATCAATGTTCCAAGCAAATCAGGCTTTAAGAGGCAGTTTTATATCTCTGGCACCCTTTCTTCTTAATCATCTTTTGTATGCATTAAAAGCATCATATTTCCTGGAAGTACAAGTATCCTTGGCATGAAGCAGAATTAAAAACATAATTTTGATTTCTGATGCCTACCCTCATTCATGCATTCCCTTCTCCTCTTGTACCATCAATAACAATAATAATACAGAATAATACAGAAAACCTATTTCCTTCTGCCAAGGGCTCTCCCATCTGACAGAAACATAAAGTGCTCTCCTCTGGAGGAGGAAGGCTTCTTCCATCAAATGATGACTTTCTTTATTTCTTTCTTTCAGAGAACTCATTTAGCAGAAAGGAGTTATTGGATCCAACTCATACTCATTGGGTGGCTCTTGCGAGTCACAGAATCATAGAATCGTAGAGTT
>NW_015222267.1:0-998 GCF_001447785.1 Gekko japonicus | reverse complement strand
TTCTCAACCTGGAGCTGGCAACCCTACTTGAGTTTGACTTTATGTAACATCTGAAATGGCCTTCAGTGTGATCTCCTAATAAAAACTTTAACATAGTTTAGACATTTCTGACTCCTGCATTGAAGTGTTAAAGCTTTTTTAGCAGCAGACATGGTCTTACTGGATGCTGTGTCTTCTACTTCAGCATAAAAAGCCGTGACACTTAGGCACAGTAACATGACTGTTTGAATTTATTTTGACATATTTGTGGCTTTTTTCCCCTTGCCTGTATTCTGCCTGGGTTGAATGCATGCATGGTTGTTGTGTGTGTATGAACCTGCTACCATATGCATAATTCTTTGATGTGTGTGCTATGATTTGGTGACAAAATTCTGGCAGATTGCCAATTGCATGCAAGTGATTTTCTGAATGTCTTGTGTCATACTTTTGAATCATTTTCTCTAATTATTGAATTCCAGCCCTTTCTCATAGAGATGTGTCCTTTCTTTCTCTTGTATGGAAACTGTGTTGAAATGCTGTCCATCGCTGGAGTTTAGTGCCAGAGTTTATAGCCTCACAGGGTAGTTAATGAGTTTGCACTCTGCAGGCATAGAGCCTATGGGGTGCTCCTTGCTGGTTAGGAGAAAAGTACTGAAACAGGTCAGTATGAATCACATCCCTGATACAGAACCATTTAGTGTCATAGAATTGCAGATCACCCTAGCCAGAGGAGGACAATAGGCAGTTGAGTCAAAGCTAAGACATATGGGGCCTCAGGCAGACAAGATGAAAGTGGATCTTCCTGCAGACAGGAAGTGGGGAGGGTCTTTTGAAAGGTGAGGAAAGGCAGAAAATAAAACTTTGGAATTGGTTGAAGGAGTAATTCTTACATAAACCTACAGGAGGAGGAAATGTGTACCATAGCTTAGGAGACCAGCCATGACCATATGACCCTGAGATGTGCTGGTGGTAGCAGTGTACCTTATGAAAAGTGGGAAGGGAAGCCTTGTTGGGGTCTG
>NW_015222266.1:0-998 GCF_001447785.1 Gekko japonicus | reverse complement strand
GAATTTCTTGCACTGTGCAAGGGGTTAGACTAGATGGCCCCTGAGGTTCCTTCCAGCTCTGTGTTTCAGTTTTTTTGGTGCCACGAAAGCAAAGTATGATGAAGAGAACCCAGCTCTTAGCAGAGCGTGCTGCTTTGGTCTGTCAATCTGCCTGCCCTCCATTGAAATTCAGAATGTAAACTCCTTGGGGCAAGGCCTGTCCCCTTGCTTATAGTGGGTCCTGTTTACACGGATGTCGCTCTCTAAAGAAGCAACGTGAAAGCTGCAGGCAGTGCGGCACCCGGGTGTTTTAGATGGGAGAGCGAAGCTGTGCCACATAATAAAAACCTGTCTGTCTCCCGTCAAGAGGGCCCCGGGCCCCCTTTGGCAGTGTCGCTCCAGTACAAAGGGAACTTTCATATATATTTTTTTAACGTAGGAGTCAACCTTGCCGCTTTCCCTCCCGTTTCAATATGTTTAAAGTGAATGTCTTTTTTTCACCGATGAAACTTCTCGGAGGGGTTTGATCTCCCTGTAAAATGGTTTATAGAGCCGGCGCCCTCGTTCGGAGGGACTTGCCTCGGTTCTAAGTGGCTTCCAGTTGACTTCACGCTATCTTGGGTTTTATGGATACCCTTGAGCTCTTTGTAACCTTGTACGTCTGCAGGTAACATTAATTAGTGTTTAATTATCCTTGGCGCAGCGATTGCTGGCTCGTGAAAGAGGGGTCCCTCCAGGAGCATAAACCTTTTGGCTAAATGCGCAGCGCCGCCTGAATGGCGATGGGAGCGCAGCTGCGTGCGCGGAACCTGGAGGGGGAGACAAAGCAATATGGCAGCCGCCGCCGCCGTTAGAAAGATGCCCCCCTTGTAATCCACAGAGGGGTGAGCTGGGGTGTGTGTCCCTGGAATTCTGTGCTAAAGTGTTCTCCCTTGCATTCTGCATCTCTAAATTCTGCAGTGGGGGAAATGGTGCAAATGAATCATGTGGAAGGTCAGGTTGTCTCGAATACTTCGGGG
>NW_015222265.1:0-998 GCF_001447785.1 Gekko japonicus | reverse complement strand
CAGGAATACATCTGAAATGTAGTTAGCTAATGAAGGTGACCAGGAGTTGTTCAAGGCACCAATGCCTTACTATATTATCTCTGCAAATCATCCAACTGCCCAGCATGGAACTTAAGTCCTCTACACAGCCAGCCGGCATGCTTCCAAATTTAAGCTTTCATAAGATTTCATATTTGCTCAGTAAACAGTATGTGCATATGGAATGTCTACAAGCCAAATAGCTGAATCCTAACTACTTACGCTTTTTAAGTAAGAAAGATTTCTCAGGGAGCCTATTCTCATCGCTTCCCAAATAAACAGAGGGCAACATGTTTGTGACAAAACAGCATTGAGCAGAAGGGGTGGGTTCATCCTAAAGTGAAGTTATAGATGACAGAATAATTCTACAAGGATTCTTACAGAACCATTTCTGCATGCTTAGAAGCCAGGGGGGAAACAGAAAGTCTTTTGCAAAATGCATTTGCTTGAATGGTACTGTATCCAATATGCTGATAGAAAGTGTAAAAATTGGAATGTAATTTTTTAAAATGTCATTTGGAATATTTCCCATTATTATTCCAATATGTGGGATAAGATATCAAAATAATTAATAACAGCATATTTAATCTTCTGATTTATTTTTGGCGGCTACAGTTCCTAGCTTTAGGATTAATGATACAATTCATTTACCTCATGTTTAAAAACAAGGTATGTTTTAACTTGGAACTGTAGTGGCAATCGGTTCAGTAGGAAATAAAATACAGTACTTCTTCATGGATTCAGGTGTCCTTAAGATTTATGGCTGCATTACACATTATCCATTTTCTACATGTGAAACACTTTGGTGCAGGGAACAGCATGAAACCCACATGCAGATCATTCTCCATGTTATATCATCACACACCCAGACACATATGTATGTGCAATTACCCACACAAAAGTTTAACGGCAGATTACATGCTATTTCCAATACAAAAGTAGTTTCCATGCTGGAAAAAGAGGCATGCATGGAATGGCCC
>NW_015222264.1:0-998 GCF_001447785.1 Gekko japonicus | reverse complement strand
TCTGTGTGTGTTTTTGTGTGTGTGTGTGTTCTCTCCTTCAGCCCTTCCTCAACTGTGTCAGTGTATAAAGCTGAAGAGATGTTGCATTGTATTTTGGAGCCAAGTTTAATTGCTCCTTTTGGGTTGAAATGAGCTGTTGCTTCCTCCAGTCTGTGTTTTAAAAGATCTCAGGCACTCTTATTCGTGGAGGGGTGTGTGGAGTTTGTGCTTTTGACTGTAAAACTTGCCTTCCTCTGTCACTTTGTTCTGATTGTTTCTGAGCTAGAGGCTACTGCATATCTCCAGCAACGGGACACAGCTGGCTAAACCATTCCTGCATCTCAGATCAAAGATGAAAGACACCTTGAAATTTTATCGAGATGACATGGTATACTTGGTGGCTAGTACTGGGAGGTGAAAACAATGCTTATGGATTTAAATGTTGTAATTGGGTAGTTGGAGAAGAGGGTTACACAGGTGAGTATGAAACAAAGGGATAGATCCCACTGAGTAAAAATCACCTTTAGAGCCATTCTCTTGGGAAGGTTTATTGGCCTCTGCAGTGTGAAGATTGATGTACCTGTACAACTAACCTGCTGCTGAAAAATCCATCCTATTCGTGGGCACATTCTACCCAAGGGGTTGAAGTGATACATCCTCTTTTTTTAGGAACACATTTTCTGTTGTTTCCTCTGCCTTTATGGCATTGCAATCCAGAGCACTGAGAAACAAGCTCCAATCAGATTAGCAAGACATGCTTCCATGTAAGAGCAGTTTGAAATTTACATAATGGCTTATGCTAACATGTTCCCCTTGTAGCCACACGTAGACTAATACATGAAGAGATGACAGCAGTATTGTGTTGCACCTCAAAGTCTAAAAGGTATAATCTGACTTAGACTCTGGCTCAAAGTCATATCAGGCATATATATATGTGTGGGTCTCTAGGACAGAAATTTTTCTATGTAGCATTTTTCATCATCCTTTGTCCAAAGAGTGTTGCAAGGTTGCAGCAAAAA
>NW_015222263.1:0-999 GCF_001447785.1 Gekko japonicus | reverse complement strand
ATTCCCAATTTCTACTCATGCTGTTCCCGTGGGACCCCTGACCCCAAGGTCCAGTTGGGGAGCTCAGTGGGCTGAGGGAGGAGTCAAGAGGCAAGAAAACTCTGTTCCATGGGTGGAAATACCTTCCATCCTGCACTCTCTGTCACCTTAAATTCACATTTAAAAGCACTTGTTCGTTCGGTGCTGTAAGGGGTGGAGAATGAGGATCTGGTTTCCCTTCCACCCCACTTTCACCCGTGAAAAGGGGGGGCTTTTTCACTCCTTGAGTTCCACATGTCCTAGGGCCTTGGGACACCTTGCCTCAAACTCTTGTATGCCATGATGTCTGAATTAATGTGTTTGGACAAGTTGGAGCAGATCTGCAGCCACCAGGGGGAGGGGCTGATGAGGGCAATGCCCCGTCACGAATATACCCTGCCTTCTCACAAACTAGCTGTGCCTTCCCCCCCCCTTCCCAGCAAGCGTGAGCCATGAGTGTAGGGGAGACGCAGGGGAGGTAGGCTGGAGGTGGCTGCTGGCGGCCATGTGCTGGTGCAGGTGCAGCTACCATGGAGGGAGGGACAAAGGTTGGCCTGGCCTGGGTCTCCTGCATGAGTGGGAGGCACTTGATGATCAGCCTGCCTGGCTTGCCTGGGGAGGGGAAGCGCATTTCAGCCCACGCTCCACTTGCTGCCGGTCAGCTGGGGCTCTGAGGAACACAGGTGATGGGTAGCGTGTGCCCTTCCCTCCACCACCAGAGGCAGCTGAGACCTCCCTGGCTGGGTCTCTGGCCCATAACCTCGCAACCTGCAGAGGCGGTTGGATTTCCCCAGGCTGACAGGTAGTCCTCGGTGGTCATCCTCCTCCCTGGGGGGCTGTGCAGAGCATGTGTGGAGGCGCCTCGTGGCCTCACCTGGCTTGAAGTGGCCACCAAGGGGAGTGGAACATGGGCGTGCTGTGGTGCCTGCGCCCTCCACAGGAGCAGCTGAGTGGGAGACAGTGAAGGGCATTCCCCTGCTC
>NW_015222262.1:0-1008 GCF_001447785.1 Gekko japonicus | reverse complement strand
AAGGTATAGATAATGGATAATATATAAAACATATGTCAAATATAATCCTGTTCAAGACTATTTCCATTCACAAACTTATTTTATTTATTCAGTTTATATCCTGCCCGCCCTGCCGAAGCAGGCTCAGTTTTTATATTGGTGGCCACATCAGAAAAAGGGAGAGAAGGAAACTGAATGAAGTAAAAAATCATAGAATCATAGAGTTGGAAGGGACCTCCAGGGTCATCTAGTCCAACCCCCTGCACAATGCAGGAAATTCACAAATGCCTCCCCCTCCACACCCGCAGTGACCCCTGTTCCATGCCCAGAAGATGACAAAAAATCCCCTGATCCCTGGCCAAACTGGCCTGGAAAAAAATGGCTTCCTGACCCCAAAGTGGCAATCAGCATTTCCCTGGGCGTGTCAGAAAGGGCCACGAGAACTAAGCGCTGAGGCAACCCTTCCTGCCCTCCCTCTCAGGATCTGCCTAAATTCACAGAAAATACTTAGTTCTGTTTCCATACACTATACCCCTGTTTACTTAAAATACTGTTTTTAGATTAAAACTAGCAGTTCTATAATCTTAACATATTAAATATTTAACCTTCTTAACATAACATTCATGCTGCTTTCTTCTAACTTAAACTCTACCTTAGTGATGATTTCAAAGCATTATCTCAAGCGAGCGGCAGTGCCTTTTGTTGGAACCCCGCAGACACTTTTCCAATTGCTTTTCAAGGTTCCTACCCCACCCTTTGATCCAGTGATTCCCCGGGGCAGATGAAGGCAACAAGAAGGGTGACATAAAAGCATGTGAGGCTGGGGAAAACAGCCCGCCCTGCAGAACTGTGTGGCCCAGAAGACCTGGATAGGACTAACCTATCGGGGCTTGCTTTCACCTGGGTCAGGAAGAACACGGGCCCTTTCTAGGGCCCCAGGAGAACATGGGCTCCCTTGTCGTGTCCCAGTGGTGGGGCAGCTAAGAAACACGGCATGAAAGCCCTTAAGCTTTCTGGATTTATACCCCC
>NW_015222261.1:0-999 GCF_001447785.1 Gekko japonicus | reverse complement strand
CCTCTTTCCCACTGCAGCCGACTGATCTCCATGAAATGCGCCTCCTGCAGGTTAGGAGACCCTGGGGAATGGAAGGAGGATGGTCTGCAGCAGGAAGGGAGAACTGGTAGACTTTGCCAGTGTTATTAGTGGGGATCTGCTTATAAAATAAAAAATATGTTTAACACACAGTTGTTTAAAAATAGGATGGCTGAGTTTGGTTGGGAAGGTTAGTAGACAGATAAGCTTCAACAGGCAAAAGAAACTTGCAGAAAGTTGCTCAGTGCATAATGCCTTTATTCACATCTCTCCCCCCCTTTTTTGGGGGGGGGGCTAGATTTCCTAATGTTAGAGTAGCTTCTGGGCTTCACTTAAAAGGCAAATACAAGATGGGGGAAGCTGCGCTTTCTTTTTTTTGGGGGGGGGGATGCAGCTCCTCCCTTTTCCCCAATGAGGAGTCTTTCTATGGTAAAGGAAGTGTGTCTTTTGGGCAAGTTTTCTTCTACCAGAGGAAGAACCCCCACATCATTTCTAAAGCTAGTTTATAAGTTCTTTTTGCTCTGGAAGGTGTATTTCTGCATACCATAAATTTCTGGAGCCACTCTTTTTATCTGTTTAATTACTTTTCTGTTCCTTGGTCCCCAGATGGTTGTTACAAAAGTAGACTTTCTGTGCTCTTGGACTAACATATGTCTGACTCATAAGAACTGAACAGAACATGTTTGGAGCAATAAACATCTCTGGTTAAGTAATATATGTGCATTCCCTTCCGCCTGTACTGTAACTGTGTGGTCTCCACCAAGCCCTTCAGTTATTCTTCCCTTTGTTGCCTGTAACTATGGGTTTCAATTGTTTCTACCCATGTTAATTCTGCTTAACGCTAAGTAGGGTATACCCTAAAACTAGGATTTGTAGCAGGTTGCATGGTCCCCAACATAGCCTTTTTTATTTGTCCCTTTACCTCCAGCAAGAAAGCTGATGGAATCCAATCCACTGCATGACCTAAGCAGAATTACTGTT
>NW_015222260.1:0-999 GCF_001447785.1 Gekko japonicus | reverse complement strand
TGCCACAGTTTGAGCACATTTCTTCTCAGCCGTGGCCCCTGTTCTTTGGAACAGCCTCCCAGAGGTTGTCAGACCTGAAAGCTTTGTAAAGCCTTCAGGTTGAAAGAGGCTTGTGGAGGGAACTAAACTTTAGCAATGCTCATGTGGTGGAAATGGATTTAGGGGCTATTTTTCATACTTTTGCATTTAATAATACATTTGTGTACCACCATTTGTATTTCCATTTGTAAGCTGCCTTGAACTGCCATTTAAAAGTGGGGAAAGTAGGCTATAAATATTTCAACAAATAAATATTCCTTCCAGGAAATTCAGCAGATTTTGAAAGAACGGAGAGTACCTTGTCCCTACATTTGAAAAGGTTCTGTTACAGAATCTTGCAAGAACTAAGAATGGACAATTCTTCAGTACATGTCCTGCCATATGCACACACAAAGATCAGTTTCTTTGTATGGCGCTGTTCTGGGACTGCCTTTGGACTGGGAAAAAAATATGGAACAATTACATACAAAGACTTACCAGCCACCTTTACTGCTGGATCCCAGAGAACCAAGGTAGACATGCAACACAATTAACCACCTAGTTATTTAGGCTGACTGGAAGTAGGTAAAGCCAGAGTAAGTAAACTGTGCAGAGACACAGCAAGAAGAGTACTTCCAGCTGACAGGGGCCTTCAGTCATGTAAATCTTCTTAATTCTCATGGTATACTTGCAGGTGTCTTGGCAGCACTGAATTAGCAAGATCTTGTCCTATGTGAATATGCCTTCACTGAAAGCATCTAGTAACTTATGAAGATGTGTGCCCAAAGTGAGGTATTTTGAACCAACTACAGGAAATATTTCTAATCTTGTGGGATGAAAATAAACTGTTGTTTCACCTTCTCCCCTAGCCTATAAATGACCTCACTCTTTGAATTTAAGGCAAGTAATTATCATTATACATGTTGCATATGATTTGTTACAATGATGTGCCTTTCAACTGCAAGTACAGGAGCATCTTAA
>NW_015222259.1:0-999 GCF_001447785.1 Gekko japonicus | reverse complement strand
GCCTGCCTATGCACGCTTACTAAAATGGCTCTTTTGCAACATCTGTAAAACTGTTCCAAAAAACAAAACAAAAGTGATGTTCTGCAGCAATAATAAGCATTGTTTTGCTAGCCCCGATCGGCATCAGTCTGTTTCCATTCCCTGCTTATCAAAACATGTTTTCAGCTCTCGATCGTCACCAGCGGCTCCGATCCTCCCAAATGGTTCTTTTAATGAAAAACAGGGTGCCAACGTCTGTGCCAGAAGGCTCTGTCCATGTGCAGGAAGGCATATGGAACAGCTCTGCGGATGGCTTCCATATGCTAGTTTGGATCGACGGCATACACGCGGAAGAATGAAGTGATGGAATATGGAAAGGATCAAGTGGATTATAAGTGTTTCAAACAACAGGCGGACTTTGAGCCTGGGCCCCAGATCCCGTAAGGGCGGGAAGACTGCCCTGATGTGTCAAAGATGACAGAGGCGGGAGGAATGGGCCCCAGAAGATGCCTGCTAGAGGAGTCGTTGACACAATTCTCTTCTGAATGAGTCTGGCACGAGCAAGTGTTTCATATGTCAGCAGCACATGTTGTCTGTCTGTCTGCAGGCAAAGGCTTTCCAAGGGTTGTATTAATAATCCTTGCAGGAAATCTCAGTTCCGCTCCCTCCCCTTTGGCAGAAAGAGCAAAGTGGAATCACTGAGCAGAGCTTTCATGAGACTTAACATTACCTTGTACTGCAGCGGCTGAATTCCTTGAGGAAGACGTCTCTGGGAGCCAGCCCAAGGACACAGGAGCCTTGTATGTTACAGTGAACACGTGTACATCTGTTGACAAAGAGGGCTCCAAGGCACGTTCACTTTGCAACCCAAAACAGGGACCAGTCCTGAAATAAATGTGCGGTTTGAATCACACATTCAGCAGTAAATGCATTGGATATAATACGAGAATTATCCAATGCATACATTAAATAACAGTCGTGTATACTGTACATGTTGAGCTGCAGTGGCTCAAGTGGTTA
>NW_015222258.1:0-999 GCF_001447785.1 Gekko japonicus | reverse complement strand
AGCCGAAATTGATTCTGCCCGATTCGTCCAAATTCGAATAGGCCTTGCACACCCCTACTCTCTAAGTCGAGGAGCTGAGCTTTGGAAAGCAACATTTTAGAGGGCTTTGAGTGATCCCATCTAGGACTGCTGAAATGTCTGGTGTGTTCAACCAATGCTGAAATCTCTTTTGACAGGAGTTTCTTGAACCTTGAGCATTAGAATAGAGGTGAGGTGCTGTTTGGGAACAGAATAATGTGGTAGGGAAGAAGTGTGTGGGGGGGGATTGAAATCTGTTTGCCAAACCTGTAACAGCTAAACCCTTCTCAAATGTTCTGTCAGCATGAGAAAAACAAAGGGATCTGATGAGTCATTGTGTTCTGTGACCCCTGCATTACCTGAGCAAAGCCGGGAAGAGTACTTCAGCGACTGCTGGTTTTTTTCTTATTGGAAGTCTTGAGTCATTCTTAATTATATTACTTTAGGTATTTGTGCTATCTCCTACTGCCCCCCAGTGAAATGGGAATAAGTGTGAGATTTGTTATTTGATTTACTTGTTTCCTCCCTTCTGTCCCTTTAAGTACAGGCAAGCAGGGAGTATGAGAACATGTTACAATAAGTTTTATTTAACACTGTAGTATTTGAATGTGAAGGTGATGCTGATAACTAGAGACTGAAATATGGTAGACCCTTCTCAAGTAGACTAGCACAGATATTTCTCCACACTTACTTCATGGCACTCCTCCCACTTGCAAAATAAATCAGCTTAAGATAATGCAGTACACAGAACATCTTAATTGAGCAACTCTAAATACCTATTATTGGACAGTTGTAAGGATTATATCTCACCACAACAGCAGTCTGTGATGCATACTTAAAACCACACTTGTACATGGCTTCAAATGCTGTTCTTGGCTGCTGAAGTTCAGATGTGTGGAAATGTGAAAGTGTGCAAACGAAGCCCTCTGCTGCTTCATGACTTATAATAATTATTCCTTCCCCCCTGATTTTTCTTCTGTG
>NW_015222257.1:0-999 GCF_001447785.1 Gekko japonicus | reverse complement strand
AGGAAATAAATACAGGACAGGCCTCAGTTATCAAGACATATGACTTACCATCTGTTACATACTTTGAAATCATTACTAGAATGTTCCTTGATATTTGTTTAGGAAGACCTGCTTAAACTCTCTAATTGCTGAGATCATGACAATATCTGGGTGGCAGGGAGGCTTATTGTTTATATCCATTCAGCTACTGGGCATATTGCCCGGTAGATAGGTTGGTAGATAGGAAACGGCCTTCCATCACACTTAATGGATTTCTGCTCTGTCCATTCAAATGGATAGCTTCTGTTGAGCTGTTCTTTGCTTAATGCTTTCCAGCACAGATTCTTACAAGAGGCCGTCTGCTAGCATGATTCATGGCTTACCTTTTCCCTACCTTTGACCGCCTTCTTGTCTCGCTCTCTCTCCCATTCCTCCCTCCTTCTCTCTTTAGTTACCTTTATGGAGGAGCAGACAGACACGCAGCTACGCATTGTCAATACCAACACTAGAAGTCAATAAGGAGCCAGACAGGGAGTGAAATTGAGGGAGGCAGCTATAGATTTCCAAGCTTATTCCTTGTGAGTTTTTCAGAACTTGTGTGATTCACTCTTGTCAGATACTATTTTGAGCCAGGCTGAGATGAACACATTCCCCAGTGAACTATATGTTACTGCCTCTGCTCTCACCTCTTTTATTCCCCTCACTCCATTGAATCACTTGGGCTTTTGTTTTTTGTGGACTTTTTCATGATAGGGAATGAATGGAAAGTGGACTGGAGGAGTGAAATGTTTCCAAAGTTGAGACAAAAAGTGAAGAGAAAAGAAAAGAGATGCTCTCGGGAAAGACCATAACACTAAAAATGGCAGACCAGGGTGAAGCTATTAAGGGAGTAAGATTGTCATGAGCCTTGCATGGAATGGCAGGCCATGGTAAAGGAGTTAGCAGAAAATGCACAGAAATGAGAATTCACCGGGATGTCAATAGAAGTATGGTAGCCCTGGCCTGGATAGCCCAGGCAAG
>NW_015222256.1:0-999 GCF_001447785.1 Gekko japonicus | reverse complement strand
GGCCCCACCTGGAGGCTGGCAACTCTGCTGCCACCCCACTCTCTTTATACAATAATCCTTGCTTGTCCTCCTCCCCCAAAGCTAATAGCAGCTTGGAAGTGAGCAATTTTATCATGAAAATGGCATGGTGAACTAACCCTGCCACTGGCCACTCCCGGAGCTGCTTTTAAGGAACATCAAAGACATCAAGAGTCCTTAGATTCACTGTCATCATTTAAGGCCTTACTGGCCTTGGCTCTTGTTCATCACTGACTGCACTGCACATTAAGACAGCATGGTAGACAATGGCTTTTACCAAGGGAGGACATTTGCCCCCACACCTTAATCTGCAGAGCCACCTGCTGGAATGCCAACATGTGCAAGATAAACATTTCCTCCTGTCCATAGTAGGTGCCACCCATGAGAGAACAGAATAGCAAGCAGAGGAGCCATTGCACTGATGCAGAACTAAATCAATGCTATTCCTTCAAACAGTGTGATTGGTATCAGCACCACTTTGGAAAGACAGACCTATCAGCACAATCTTCATTGTTGGCAGGTTCTTAGGATTCCTCTGCTAAGAGGAAAACACCCTTGTTGTTCTCTCCTCATTTGGACTCTCTTGAAATCTAAGCCAAACAGCCAGGTAGCAGTATAAAGGCCAAATCCAAACCATTCTGAATATTATTCCTTTTCCAGTTTGGATTGGTTGTAATACTGATTTTAAAGAATAGGGTGTTACTTGGTTCAGTTCTTGATCGGTTGATATCTAAGTACACATCGTTATTACACATGCCTTGGAGTGATGTGGCAGGATGGGAGCCACACAGCAAGCCCAGCTTTATTGTTTCTGTAGGGGCCCCCCACAATTTGATTACAGTAGCAATAGAACTGGCCTTCTGCTCCAGTATAGGGTGTCCCAAAGTTACTCCATTTCTCCCCACATAGGATTGACAACATTAGGATGGGGGTCTGGTGCTCTTCTAGAATAACAACTGATCTCCAGACTACAATGATCAG
>NW_015222255.1:0-999 GCF_001447785.1 Gekko japonicus | reverse complement strand
AAAAAACAGTATACCATAAATATATTTAAGAGTAACAGGCCTTTAAAAGGATTCCCAGTCACAATTTGTTATTAATAATTGTTTCTCCTTTCCTCCATTTCAACTGTTGCATATACTAAACAAAAGTAGTTTGAATTCCCACAGAATAAGATCAAAAGCTTTTATCCCACTATCTATTTTGTGTGTCATAAATGTAACGTTTGCTTTCAATTTCCTGCAAATTGTCCACAAATCTTTGCTCTAGCTAGTGTTTCTGCTGTAGAGCTGTGCATTTATTTGCCCAAAGCACAGTATTTTGCTCCTGGAAAACAGTAATACTTCCTGTAGATACTGCATTCATTGATGTGTGATCACAGGCAGGCATCCACGTAATACATTTAGAAAAATGAACCCAAAGAATAAAACAGTAGCACATTTAAGTCACCACTTCAACATCTCTATTAAGTAAATCACTAAATACGCCAAGAGATGTCAACACAGAATGCTTTTAACAAATAATACAGTGTATCTTCAGAGCTTTTCTTTAGCCATTTTAAAGGACAAATTTAAAAAGATACTTAAATATTTATTGCACATTAAATCAGTTGGTCAACTTGCATTTGGTTATACCCAAGTACTTATGGAGACAGGTAACATTTTCCCAAGCCACAGAACATTGCTGCACAGTTAAATAATTGTGACAACTTTGAAAGGATTTATTTAACTAGAACCAGTGTATAATGTTATCATCCCAGACCCCCACCATGGCAAAAGATCATCTTCCAGAAGAGATACTTGTTCTGTAGCCTGCAGAGGTACAAAAGCACCCACCCACACTAAATGTGGCTTTAAATAATAAACTCCAAAACTATCATCTCTGTTTCTACTTGAGAATGGCAGTGTACAAACAATGCCACATGCGTCAAGGGGAGAGCTGTTCCAAAAGGATGCTGGAATAGATTCCCGGAAACTCCACGGGCTGCAAGCCAGAATCTCCTATTTGTCTCTGAAGGGGGGGGG
>NW_015222254.1:0-999 GCF_001447785.1 Gekko japonicus | reverse complement strand
CTCTCTCTCTCTCTCTCTCTGAATCTGATGTGGGGTAGCATATCTGCTGACCTGTTGAAGTGCCTCCTTTGATTCCACCTCTGTTGTTCTTGTATATTTATAGTTAAAGCAAATATTACTAAAAATACCGTAAGACTCCAGTGGTCTTGGTTCCAAAGGAAAATAATCCAGGTAAACACAGCCCCGGAACTCCTTGCCATTTGGAGAAATGAAGAATGTATAACAGTACAATTTCCAGTGACTGGGAAGTCGATCAAATCCGCAATAAACAAATGTAAAATGATGGAAATTTCCTGAATCTGCATAATCTATATAAACCACAGAATGTAGCTTTTGTTTGACTTTTCTTGCCGTAAACCATGCTTACAACAAACAATTGCTGTGCAGGACAAACAGGAGCAAAAACATCGTCCCTGAGTCAGTGCAGGTAGCAATCACACCTGTATGCAGGCTGCCTTGGACCCTCCAAGTCAGCTGATTTGCATATTTGTCCTAGCAGCTTTGCAGTGTAAACACCTGAGAGATGCTCTCAGGCATTCTACCAGTTCATTACTGATATTATTTCAGACACTGCTGGCCAGAAGGTAACTAACGGCACCACCTCTTCTGTTTTCTTCAGTGACAGCAATAATCACAGACTGCTGTTTTATCACCCACCTGAAGCTGATAGCTTGATGTTCCCTATCACTTGGCAGAACAATACAGATGTCCAAGCTACGAGGGGGGGGGGATGAGGCAGCTGGACAGCTCAGGAAAGACAATGACAAAAACAACTTTTCTCCTCTAGACACAGTAAAGTCAAATCTACCTTATGTCATCTCTCAGTCTCAGGGTATGTAACCCATCTCTATCAAAACCACAATAAGCAAAGTACTCATTTAAAACATTACATGTTAAAATATGATGTTGAATTATCTGTCCTATAGGTGTTTACCCTGGCCATTAAATTTCATAGGAACAGAAAACTCCTAAAACTGATTCATACAGTATATTTTCTTC
>NW_015222253.1:0-999 GCF_001447785.1 Gekko japonicus | reverse complement strand
CTCCTCTTCCTTCTCCTTCTTCTCCTTCTTGAGACAGGGAAGTTCGGGAATGGGGTAGATCCTGTGGATTTCTTCCACAAATGGAGGTACTTTTCTCTGGCCGAAAGACTGTTTCCCTGACACAAGACGCTGGAATGGATCCACCGAACCCAACACAGAGATGGTTTTGGCTTACGTAGAACAAGATTAAATGGAACCTTGCTGGCAATTTTCAGATTTCAGATATCGGAAAGGTTTAGGGATTGTCGTCGATGTTCTCAATCCTTGTTGGTTCAGCTCTGAATTCCCTGTTCCAATTTAACTTCTCCCGTACGCAAATTGAAACCATGAGTCATTTTTCTTTCCCTCTGGCCAATCTCTCCCCACTAAAATTAGTGCCATTTCCCAATGTTATTTTTGCATCATTGCATATAAGTAGTGTGCTAAGTGGCGTATAAAATCTAAATGTCATATAAACGGTGTTAAATGGTGGAAATGAATCGGGAACACCGGCATAGAAAGCAGGCTGGAGCGACAGGCTCACAGCAACATACGTAAAGGAAAGAAATGAAAAAGAGCATATTGTCACGAGTCTCAAAAGGTTGCTATAAAGGATAACTCCAGTGACTGAGATGGAAATTAAACTGCAGAATTCCTGTTCGCAGTTCACACGCCAGCGTGTCTCAGAGGATGACCACACTGTGTGCCTTAGGGATATTAACTAATGAAAATTCAAACTGAATCTCCTCTTTTCTTTAGTGTATATTCTTCAGTATATTTAATACTCCGCATCTGGTTGCTAGAATGAATGGAAATCATTAATCTTCAGAAATAGACACACTTCTGGCACCTCTCTACCTGTTTTTATACAAACAGAAATGAAGACACCAGGAGGAATGAACAACCAATGGAAACGTGAATTGGCAGATTAACGAACAGGGGTATCTTCCAGCCAGAGGAGGTACCAGATGTTCCTTCCCAGCAAACTGGGTCATCCTAAAAGGCATTTCTGTGCAAAGC
>NW_015222252.1:0-999 GCF_001447785.1 Gekko japonicus | reverse complement strand
GCAAGGGAACCTTTACCTTTACTAATAGGCTCCACAATAAAATGCCTGCCATGGGAGTTGGGGGCAGTCACAAAATGTTGGGTGGTTCCAAGCCAACCATTGTCTTGTGCTCTAGCTGCCGACCTCTTCTCTCGTCCCTTTCCTCTGTGCTTACTAAAATGGTTCAAAGAGAGTGAGTGTGTGTGTGAGTGTGTGAAGCGAGAGTCCTGCGTGAGTCAAACATCTCTGTCCATCCTTTGCCTCACTCCAAGTAAGCCAGGTAGGGAGAGAGACCAAAGAGGGCACAAAATGGGCATACCAGTCTTCTTGCTATGATTGCCGCCCTTCCTTTCCTCTCCCTGCATTTCAGGTTGCATAAACCACATAGTGGTTCTGGCCGCTGGCAGGCTTGGTCCTTCAGCCCCATTGAAACCAGCTGGTCACCAGGAAACTGTCGTTGTCAAGCCCAAATCCTAGATACTTCCAAGTGCTTCATTCAGGGAAACCGAGCTAGGTCACATGGTTGAATCAATTGAATTCCAGGCCTGTGTTCTATAACTCCCTGTTTAGTAACACTATCATCAGAAGACTTGTTTTCCTGATTCTATAATTATTCTTTGGAATGTTCTCCCGCCCACTTTCTTCCCTCCCTGTGCCAAACCAGCTTTTGTAACAATTGGACCAAGAACAAGAAACTAAAAAAGCCGGGGAAAGGGGAGCCGGGGGAAGGGGAGGGGAATGTCAAGAAGAACCGTCCTCTAGATACTAAAATTGCAAAAGCACGATGTCATTTCATATTTGGTTTCCGGGAGGAAGAACGGGATTAAAAGGAGGGGGGGAGTGAGAAAAAACATAAGAATCTGATCGCAGTATATGTTTCTCTTCTTTTGAGAACCCTGGCCTCCTTTATCCTGAAGACTTACGCAAATAAACCTGGCATGGGAAAGGTATAAAACTAGCACTGATGAAAATTTGATCAGTCCACTGGGTTACTTTGTCGAAGGCTTTCACGGCCGGAGT
>NW_015222251.1:0-999 GCF_001447785.1 Gekko japonicus | reverse complement strand
TTTGTCAAAAGATGCCTCTAGTCTCTTGTGGTGAGGATAAAATGGAGGAGGACAGAACTATTTGGCTGTTAAAAGTTCAAGAAACCTTAGTTTAACCTATATGTAGTTCCTGGCATTTTTATTGGGGAGGAAGAAATGTTAATTTGAAGAAGATGCTGCTTGAAAAGTATGCTGTCATACTATCTCTTTCTTCTCTAGAATGATTGTATTTATTTTATGGCTTCATAAAAATAAATGTGCAATAGATACATGACTCTAGAGGGAGGGAAACAGGGAGAAAAGAGAAAGGGAGAAAGGAAATATCAGTTCCTGGCGGTATCCATTTACTATTAGTTGGTGGGCATGGTGTTCTGAGAGTTTTAATTGGTTTTTAGGATGGATTGCTTCCATGTGACTATTTATTTATGCTGTATTAACCAGGTTTTGCTGAAAGATTTGGTTTAAATATCCTTTATGATGTTTATCTGAATTCCTCAGGTTGGCAGTTCGTAAAGACAGGGTCCCACACAGCTGGCTACATTGGCATGAGGTACAAGAAAAACATCTCAAGGATAAGCCCATAATCTCACATTAATTTCCTGTCTCACCCATCATAGCAATGCTTACTGCTAACTGTTGCAAAAATACAGGTGTGTTCCAACAAAGCCTGTTCTGAAAGATCCAGCACAGAAAGTGGTTTAAAAAAACCTGAATAAAATAATAGAAACAACAATAAAGACAACAGCAGCTTAGGAAGGACACAAAACCAATGCCACCATGTCTCCAGTTTATCCAATGGAATTTCTAAAGCATATTCAGCGATTTATGGAGAAACAAGAAACTATTCTATCACCGTCCAACTCTCTCCCTCTTGCAATACATAGAGCACAAAAATTGCACAATAACTCCTCTGCAGAACTCATGTCTCCACAATTAGTTATCTGGCATCGGAAAAAAACATACCCATGGAAACCCATATTTTATACAGACAAGCTAAACAAAACGTTACTTGCTCAGATA
>NW_015222250.1:0-999 GCF_001447785.1 Gekko japonicus | reverse complement strand
GGCCTGGAGAAAAAAATATCCTGTCCCTTCAATAGAAGCTTAACGGGATGTTGCTTAACAGGTGGATGTTTTTTTTACCCTCAGTGCCACGAAAACCTTCAACTACCCGTTTCTACCTGTTAAGCTTTGATTCAAGGGACACGAGATCCACTTGGCGTAGGACTGCGCTATCGGTCCCAAGTGGCGCCCAGTGGACTGATCTGTTTCCAAGCCCATAAGGATTTTAAGTAAAATAATTTTTTTTTTAAAGATTGAAATTATTCTCATCCGACCACAAACAATGCAAAGGCTCCAAGGGAGGAAAGGGGGAAAGGAGACAGGCCGTGCTCCGACGGCTTGGAAGCACCCTCGCCCCGGAAAAGGGGGCCCTGAAAGGAAACCGCGGCCTGGAGCGAAGGAGGATGCTCTCCGATGAAGGGCAAATGGGTACCAGCCGCTACACGGAGAGGAACGGGGGGAAGCCACCTTGGCCCTCCGTCTCCACCTGCAGCCCGAGGGGGAAAGAGCCTCTCCGTACCCCGCCACCCCCTGAGGTGAACAGTTACCTCAGCCGGCCTCCCCGCCCCGCACTCTGTGGTAAACGTAGCCAACCGCCAACCTACCTGCAGTTAAAGAGCCACCATAAAGGGGAGGAGCCGTCTCTGCTCACAGAGCCCTCCCGCCCCAGCCGACGAAGGCGACGGAGGAGAGTATTGATTGGTGTTCTTACTTGTCGATCAAGGGACAATAGAGAGCTGGGGATAAATTGCCTCGCCCCTCCGCGAAGAAGAAATCGGCGCGGGAGGACTGGCCGGACGTCGCGTCAATCAAAGGGAAAGCCGCGGCAACGGAGCAGGCCCGTTGGCTGGTTGGCGGGGTTGCCTGTCAATCCGACGGGAGAGTATAACGCGTTTCCTTTCCAAGGCAATCTGTGGGTGGTCTACGGAGAGTAAAGGGTGGGCGACGGAATGCACTCCGACGACTTCCGGTTTGGGTTCGGTGGGGCTCCATTTTGCTGGG
>NW_015222249.1:0-999 GCF_001447785.1 Gekko japonicus | reverse complement strand
AGTTTTGTGGTCTGCTCTGTTTTTCATTAACTGTCCTAATCTCATCAGGGTACCCCCCCCTTTTACTGAAGCCTGTAGATACCCAGTAGTTGCCCTCCCCCATCCCTCAAATGTATTCAGGGTGGCTTATTCTGAACTTTAAAAAAGGAAGCAACTTGTGGGAATATTTGTTTTCTTAGCAGAGCTTATGCTGGTTCCCCTGTTCAACAGATTCTTTTTCTTAGTTAAGAATGTTACTCCTTGAACTAGAGAGATCTAATCTAAACCTTGGGAGATTTTATCATAAGCAATGTTTTCTCCCCTCTCTGCAAAACCTTGGAGTCCTACTGGGAATAAATATAAAAGCAAATACTAAAACAAGTATTACCATCTTGAAGTGTTTGTGGAAATTTGTATACTAAAAAAAGCAGCTGTAAAATATTTAATGTTTCAATTAATGTTTAAATTAATGTTTTATGTTTACAATAAAACCCTCTAGTCATCAAATTTACATTCAAAATCCAAGCTAAACCAAAGGAATTTAAAAACACACACAACCACCACTCCTCAGAGTATAAGGCAACATTACAGAGACTGCCCCCCAGCCTAAATTAGTGGGGGGCCTAGGGGGTGCCACTTACCCACTTCCAGTGGGAGGGCTCCCATCAATCCTCCCTGCTTCCTGCTGCTGCTCAAATGAGCGGCAGGGGAAAATGGGGAGGGGAAAATGGCATCCATGATGCCATGACATTTCTGGACAAAAACCCAGAAGTGATGCAGGGGTGCTCTAGAAAGTCCCGGATCTTTATGGTATAGAAATAGAGACTGACAGGATTTCTAGAGTGCCAGAATGTCCCCTCCAGTTGCTTTCAGCTCCAGTAGGGAAAAAGATCTTGCCTTTAACAGAATTGTTAAGGGGTGAATTTCCAACTTGGCGCAAAAAAGTATAGTTAAGTTCTGTTTCCTCAACACTGAAACTGTGTTCCCATTTAGTCGTGGCGAACCTATGGCACGGGTGCC
>NW_015222248.1:0-999 GCF_001447785.1 Gekko japonicus | reverse complement strand
AGTTTTGCCCAAAAACCAGAGCATCATCCTGCCGACGCCATCCAAATGCCTACATCACTTCTCTGGGTGTACATTTAATTTCCTGCTCCTGGGTGATGTAGGCATGTCACGTTATTCTGGCTCCCGGTAAGTTCCCCCTCATCCCCCGCCCACGAGCCCTCAGGACTTGGCAACCCTAGGTGGATGTAGGAAACGGTGGGGGTCATAGTTAGGTCCCCAACTTCACCTGCTCCGTTGGCCGGTCGTAGTCCATAGACAGAGTGTCTCTGCGGCGGCTACTTCTGTGTGAGAGGCTTGTTACAACCCAGCTTCATCCCAATCACTGGATAGCACGAGGTTTTGACACCCTTGCAGAGATGCCCAGGATTACATCGCACGAGGCTCACGTCCACGTGCAGTTTAGCAGATTTGCATTAACATCGGCCCATCTTTACGCACTCTGTTTCGCTTTATCCTCATTACAACATGGTGAGGTAGGTTAGGCTGAGAGGGGGGCGGATGGCCCTAGGTCACCCAGTAAGCTCTCATGGCCGAGTAGAGATTCGAACCACTGCACCCCGCCACCTGTCTTATGTGACCTAGCACCCGAGATTCTCACGCCCTCTTCTCATCCTGACCCCCCCCCATCTTCCAGACTTGTTGATTCTGAGGCCAGGTTTTATTCAGCTCATATCTCCACAGCCAAACCATCTTTGCCTCCCTTCCCCCATGCACTGAGGCAGGCGTGAATACGGGGCGGATCCTCCAAGGAGCTGTGTTTTAATGTTGCAATTTGATTCAATTTTCCACTCTATAAAATTACCCATCATTGTTCGTTGCCTCCTAACAGACACCTTCACTCTTAATTTAACAATCCTATCGAATTCTGCCTCGGAAATTGGAAAAATTTATCACCTGTGAAATTTTATTTTTCCTTGGTTGTATCTGTTTTTGTAAAACTTCATTAGCGACGATGACTTGCTGAGGAAATTATCTCTCTCTCTCTCTCTCTCCCCCCCT
>NW_015222247.1:0-999 GCF_001447785.1 Gekko japonicus | reverse complement strand
GGGCTCCCCGCCAAAGCATCACATTGTGTAGCAGCCTTTTAATTCAATTGCATATAGCTGGCCAAGCCAGCATTGCCTTTCTCATTGGAAGCGTGCCGTCTTAAACAATGGCTGCGCTAAAAATCCGCTGAGCCCACTGCTTACCTGCTTTTATTAGCCAGAGAGCTGACAGCTGTAGTTTCCCTCAGCTGCCCACCCCCCCACGCACAAAGGATGGATTAACTCTTGAAGAGTTAATGGAAATGCCCTCTGTCCTTGCCACAGACGCTTTGTCATCGTAACCCGTCAAGGATTGTGGACCCCAGCGGAGAGAATTTCTTGTATCAAAGAAAAGTTGTACAGCACCTTTTATAGAGTATAAAGGGGAGGGTGGTATTGTTTCAGAAAAAGAACAAACCCATTGAGGGGTTTCTTTTGGTAGTGAAAGCTATTTATTGCACCCATCTGGATTGTTTGGGTGGCACATAAGGATTGGGGCGTCATCGCTGCTGTGTCGGCCTGATTATCTTCTGTGCATTGCATGTATGTAGTTCAGGAGTGTAAAATGGGACCTGTTCTTTTCCCATATGTTCCTGTAATCTTCAGGGGGAAAGCACAAGGAGCCTTTTGCAGAAACTTGGGGTCTGTGCGCATGCTCGGCGTCTCCATACACATTTCTTCCGTCTGCCACAGCTATATATGTCCCAAATGTGTGAAAGCTGAGGTTCCTGTCTTTATGTAAACACGCCTGTTCCTTCCCTCTCTCTTTATATGGCAATGTATTGTAGAAAGCTCATAATTTTAGCAGTAAAATGATTGCTGGCAATTGTTTGACTTAATCTGACTTGTACGCCTCTTCAGCCGGCCAGTAGATCAGACCTGATGTTGTTCAGTGAGGCAGTCTCTCTGTAAAATCAGGTACTTCCTTTGGTTATATAATTTACTAGGTTCTTCTCCTCACCAATGTTGAAGGGTTCCTTTTCCTTGAAGGAGTTCCTCTTCCTTTTGTGTCTCACCTTT
>NW_015222246.1:0-999 GCF_001447785.1 Gekko japonicus | reverse complement strand
CGAGTATCGCGGGTCCACCCCTTGTAAGTGTTCTAAATTTAAAAAGCCCTCTTCATCTGAATAAAAGCCCTCTTGAAAAGGCAGGTCTTTAAAACATGCAAGGAGGCCTTAGGAATGCAGCCACTCTTGCCTCCTGAGGACTGTTTTTCCACAGATGGTTATGCCAGCAGAGCAGTTTTCCCTTTGGTCCAAGCAGCTGAACATCAGACAGGAATGGCCCCAGTAGGGATAGGTATGAACCTCATTTTTGCTGTTTGGTCCGGTTCACAGCTCAACCACAAACCAAACCATGAACCTACATGGACCGATACACCAGTTCACAAATCTAACCAGTTTGTATAGGTTCACAGGCCATTAAAAGTTTAAAGCCCTACTTTCTGCTTCCCAGAAAGCCATTTAAACCCTCTGGTTCTGCTCCCCACTGCCTCAAAACAACTGGGAGCAAAACCAGAATGTTGAATGTCTCCATTTATCACACCAATTCTGCTCCCCCTCCCCCTCAAAGTGGTGGGGAGCAGATCAGGAGGGTTGAAATGGCTGGAAACCATTTAACCCTCTGGTTTTGCTCCCCGACACTTCAAAGTGGGGGGAGAAAAACCAGAGGATTGGATATGGGGGTGAAGTGTTTGCCAGGGTGCATTTCACTCCCTCCTTTCTGCTGGCCACAGCTTTCCCTGACCAGCCCAAAGGAAGAGGTGAAGTGCCTCCCAGGGGGCACTTCACCCCATCCTGCCTGCTGGCCATGGCCAGGCTCTCTGCAGCCAGCAGACAGGAGGTGGTGAAGTGCCCCCTGGGAGGCACTTCACTCATTCCTTTCTGCTGGCCAGGAAAGGCTGCAGCCAGCAGAAGAGAAAGGGTGAAATGCCCCATGGGAGGCACTTCACCTGCTTCTGTCTGCTGTCTGCGACTTTCCCCGGCCCGAAGACAGTACAAAGCTGAGTGGGAAGGCTCAGAGCCATTTAAATCCTGCTTCTGCTCCCCATGAAAAGCTGCAGGGAG
>NW_015222245.1:0-999 GCF_001447785.1 Gekko japonicus | reverse complement strand
GCTTAGACTGGAGTGACTTTGCACAGGATCGCATTGTAAGTCTTCCATGGGAGGCAAGTAGGTCAGAGTCATTGGCTGAATTTGTAGCTTGCTGCTCAGCAAAGTTTGAAGCCATCCTCTTGCCTACAGGGCCTTCCTCCAGAAGAAACAAGGAACTTCACTCCTACTTAATACTAAAGAGGCTCGGTAGGTGAGGAAGAAGGAAGATGCTTTTGAAAGCTCCTTGGGACAAAAGAGTTGAGAACTTTCAAATATATATATCTTTTATAACTGAATTTCTCACCTTGAAATCAGGCCCCTACGCTATGTTCCAAATCTGAATTACCATCCACTGACTGGGAAAGAGATGCCTTCCTTTTGTTCTATAAGCTGGAGTCTGAGTCATTCAGAGGATAATTTCCAAGCTGCTTTTCTCTCCTGATAGATTGCATTGTTAGTTGTCTGAGTCTATTCACCTACCAGGTGCTTCTGTGCTCATGCTTCTGTGATGGGAAGGGGTCATCTTGACTGAAAGCACCTTTGAACTGTTCTATGGATAGGAAAGAAAGGGAGAAAGGTAATTATTTTAATTCCAGGTCCTGTGAGCAAGCATGGCGAGAGAGGGAACGGCGCAGACAATGAAGAAGGCAGGCATCTGCTCATCAAATCCTCCTCTGCAGCCACTGCCAAAGGGACATTCTTCTCCAGCCTCTGTGGCAATTTTTATTTCCTCCTACTGTCATTTTGAACTTCCCCTTTTCACTCTCCCTGGGCATTGCGTCCTGATTTCTCCCTGAAGCTACGATAGGATTATTTCAGAGATGTCAAAGGGAATAGCTCTGGCGGCTGAAAACAGGGAGTAGTCATGATACAATCACAGCCCATTGTCCACTGCCTCTGCCTGGCTCGCCTGGTCTGGTGTCAAATGTATTTTGCAGTCAGGTAAATATTTTGGAGCGAGGTTTGAGTAAACCTGTCAAAGAATTAACCTGTGGCATGTAAAACTTTCCCAATGACACC
>NW_015222244.1:0-999 GCF_001447785.1 Gekko japonicus | reverse complement strand
AGGACAGAACAAAACAAATAGGAAGAACTCAGATGAGAGAATCTCTCTCTTATAGGTTCATTTTGGATTTCAGATGAACAGCAGAACATCAAAGCCCTTAAGCCTTTTAAAATCTGTAGCTTAAGTGCATATGTGTGTGTGTGTATATATATAAAATAAAAACCAGATGTGCCAAAAGAGGTTTGCCAAACATTGGTGTTTTGGTACTGAGCTGTGCTGCTGATCAGACATTCTTTCTTTGAGGGATTGCTCGTGCTTTCTGCTGCTTATACCAAAGCCAGGAGGTGTTGCTGTCTTGTCAAACAGTATAGTGCATCCATCAAACATCAGAAACCCCCCCCCCACCCCTCTATGTGGCAGAAATGTGGCGTGAAATCACAGGAGAAGCTTCCCCCATTCCTTTGTATTTCATGAAAGTCAAACCAGATTATGAAGGATTAAACCTTTGAATTCCTTACACAAATTGAGACAAATACTGCATGGCGCTCAGGAACCATGTAAGGTGAACCTCGGGCACAGAAAATATGGAGCAGTGCTGACGAGAGATTTGTCTAGTTTTGTACTTAAATAAGAATGTAGCCGTGGCACAGAATTCACTCAAGGATGCAGAGTGCTGGGTTTACGCCTTGCTTCGAAGATCTACTAGGACTATTCATTTCCAAATTATCCTTTATAGATCCTGAGACACAAGGAAAGTGGGAGATCGATATTTTAATGAAATCTATAAATATACAACTGGCAACTGTGTTCTGAGGAAATCCTGGACTTCCTTGAGAACGTATCAAGGAGAATCACCAACAGTGGTTAAACGTTCCCCAAAAGTACCTTGTTCTTCTTAATATCTATTTTATATAAATTTTTAATCTCTTTGGAAGGCTCCCTCCCTTCTTATATACAGGTTTGGCACAGGGAAGGAATTATTCAGCAGACAGAAGAACATTGGAAACTTATTTGGAACTCTAGGGCTAATCAATCATGAGTAATCAATATTAAAACTCA
>NW_015222243.1:0-999 GCF_001447785.1 Gekko japonicus | reverse complement strand
CCCTTCTCTAAATATCTTGCCAAAATGCCCCAGTTCTGAAAGCAAGCACTAACACAAACAAACCCTCTTCAAATTACACAGCCAGTAAAAGCACGATGTTATTTAAAGGCACACACCTTGGCCTGATTGGAATAACTTGTTCAACCAACACATTTGGTATCTTTCCAAGTCCTGCCTTTGGGGTGGATTTCGAAAGCCCAAATCTGAGAACCTCCTTTGCAGAGACTGGTGGCCCTTTCAAGAGTGTCTCCGGGGAGGGGGTGAGTGTTGAATGCCTTTCCTTTACCCTCACCTGCCTGAGATCGGAGCCATAAACATTGGCCTGCTTGCCTTGAAAATAAACAGATGGCCACAGGAGAGAGGTGAAGCCAGCATAAATCAACTCGGCCTTGGCAGCACAAATGCCAGGTTTCATTATAGGGCTGTATCAGGGGAATGTTATCAGATTTTCCAGTGAGAACCTGGGAGGATTGCAAAAAGGGTTTCCCCTGGCAGCCAGGTGACTTCACTAGGAGCCCTGGAGACAGGAGAAGCCCTGGCAGGCGGCCTCACGTCATTGATCCAGGCCAAAAATATCGCAAAAAAAGAGGTTGTGTGCTTGGCTCCGCTGAGCCAGCCACTCAGTCTGTAGCGTATCAGAGATCAGAGGTCATGGCCCACACGGGCACAGAGAAGGCCAAGCATCCTTCTCCCGCAGCCACTGATTCAGATCCGACATTCCTGCCCTTAAGCTCCAAAGACCGCTGGTTAATAAGCCTTACATCTCTGGGCTTCAGCCTGTCTCTAATGGGCTACTCCAGGAGAAGGGGGGGGGAGGGTCAAAGTTCAGAGAGATCACCAATTTTCTCCTCTCTCCAACAGTCAGAAATCGCCAAAGAAGTAGATTTTAAGCCACCCCACCCCTTCTTCCTGCAAGCCAATTAAATCTTACCCTACACAGTCCCCAGCTGGAGTAGCCAGTCTCCAGGATGCACCTGGAGATCTCCCAGAATTACAACT
>NW_015222242.1:0-999 GCF_001447785.1 Gekko japonicus | reverse complement strand
AATCCAAGGATAAATAAATATAAATAAATAAATGCCTGAAAACAGATGTACATTTCCTCACTGTTTAGGCATATATCAGTGAATGCTGACAATCATATTGAGATGATACCAATATTTGCCTGTGTGTCTGAATGATTTTTGTAATCACAAATTTATTTTGCTTTGACAACATTTGACTGTGAATGATGTCACAATAATTTCTGGAGGGGAGGAGGAGAATCTAAGACTAATTTCTTCTTGGTGTAAAAGATGCCATTGCTAAGACTGAAAAGTTTTTCCCCCTCCCATTTCTGCAACTAATGGCTTTGGAAATAACTTTGGTATGCATATCTGTAGGATTGGCTTAATTTGCCCCTGAGGATGCATATGCATTCTTTGGTATAAGTTCAAACTCTATCATTAACTCCATCAGGATTGTAATGAAGCAGGTTCATAACTTCTTAATCTTTTCTATAATTGTAATGAGTCACTTAAAATGGTACCTTGAAGTGTAGTTCTCTTTTTGAATCAGATCCCTCCTATCTCTTTGTTTTTCAAATGACAACACATGGAATGCTAAACAACCTAAAATACTTTTTAAAAAGTCTGAAAGACAGCAACATGACCTAGAACATAGTGTGTGATGATGCTAAATTGGAAATATATGCCCCCCTCATTTTTCCACTTTCTGATTGAAAGAAGGCAAGATATTCCATTGACAGCATCCTTGGGATTTATGTCAACATCTTTGAAAACGTGAGTTGCCTTTCTTTTGCTTTTTTTATGGCCAAGGATAGCCTTTCAGCTAAAAGTATGAAAATATAGAAAAGGGAGTATGAAGGAGGGAAGTTAGGGTTTGGGTTAGAGTTGTGGTTTTTAAGTTTAATAATCCAGCTAAGGTTAGTGCAATACACGCCACTTCACTAAAAGTGCAATCTCAAACAGTTACATACTTCTAACACCATGAAGTTCATTGGATTTAGAAGAGGGTAACTCTGCTTTGGGCAAAAAGTCCTAACT
>NW_015222241.1:0-999 GCF_001447785.1 Gekko japonicus | reverse complement strand
TTTTTTTTGGCATTTATTCCATGCATTTCCATGGTTTAAAGTGACATTATCAACGTAACATCCTTGTGAGGTAGGCCTCCATGGTTATCATGTTGCCTAGGGGAGGGTGAGGCTTGAAAGCTTGTCCTAATGGTGCCTTGCGATAGAGGTGGGTTTCGAACAAGGATCTCTCTCGTCCCCACACAACACCAGATCTCAGTGAGTGTCACTCCTTTTATTGGCCATTCTTTTTCACTCATCTACTTTCTCCTTCTCTTTGCAGGACATTGCTTGTGACTGCAGCTCCCAGTCGCTGACCTCCTGTTTTGCTCGGCCCTCACGCTCCACTGTCCGCCACTCCCCTTCCAAGTGCAAGTTGCACCCCACTGAGGGCAGCCGGGCGGAGGAGAGGGTGGGGCCGCCGAGTGAGTGAAAGGGGGCTGCGCTGGCTGCTGTGCTGATGGAGGAGCGGCTCCTCCCTGAACCTGCCGGTCCCTTTGGCAACGCGAGGACTGGCTGCCTCTGAGAAAGCCAGACACAGCAGAGATCCTGAGGGGCTCCACTCTCAGACACTCAGAGTAGTCACGCGCATCTCCTGTCTCTCCTTAGCAGGGGTGCTTGCGAACACAGAAGCCGTGCTGCAGAGCCAGGGGATGGAGCGGGAGCCTTGGTGGGGTGGGGTGGTTTCTTATCCCTGGAAAACCCTTCAGCCACACTCCATGAGAGAGGAGCATTGCTGGAGTGTAATGAAGCCGTTTGTGCTGTTTCCATGGCACATGGTGTGTGTATGTGGTGTCGAGTGTGGCAGGTTTTCCCCCATGGTCACCAGTTTGAGGGACGGATCCCCTTTCCCACGCAGAGGGCGTCACGGTGAGAGGGGACAGGGAATTCGGGGAAGCATCAAAGAAGCCACCTTGGTCTAAAGGAAGAGGAAACCACAGTCCTCCAGAAACAGTGCAGAGATGGTTTTGAGGGCCATTATCTGCTAGAACAGCTGTATGATGAAGAATCCCCCCCCCC
>NW_015222240.1:0-1000 GCF_001447785.1 Gekko japonicus | reverse complement strand
GCAACACTCTCCTCCCCAGTTTCAGCTTTAAATTCAGATTTTCTCCCTCTCAGACTCATGCATTTTTTGTTGCTGTTGCTAAAGTTAACTTGCAAAGATTACTGCACCCAGTATTATTAGAGACTAATTAAAAATAATGCTCTCCAAATGGCCAGGCATACAAGTTTCCCAAGGCAGCCTTACAGTCTGCAGTCAAGAATTCAAAATAAGATGGCTGGCTTCCTGATTCATGAGATAACTTTAAATAGTTAGAGTTTTTCTCTCTCATCACACTTAAAATAACTGGCTATTAGTATCATGAAATACAGTACAGCTTGCTTCTGGCTTAAGCTAGGATTTCAGTTTGGCGTAAGGAAAAGCACTGTAAGTACAAGGTTTTCTAATTCTGACTTTCCTTAAAGTGTCAGGTCTGGGACCATGCCAGAGCTGGGCATGCTGTGTCCAGTGCACATCTCATTATAAAACTCTCAAGTCCATCTCCCATTATTATAAAGATCCCCTTTGCAGCACACATTGCTATTGGGACTAAAGCAGAAGCCTTCATGATTTGATTATATTAGAGGAGACACTTAACATCTCTTTGTCCGCATTGCTGGGAGCATGCCGCATGTTTCAGGCTCAGAAGAAAATGCACCATCTCCACCTTTCCAGAAGTTCAGTAGTGGCCTCTGTAAAAAGTGCAGGCACTGCGTTAACAGTGATCAGTACTTGGTTTAGGCTCAGCTCATCTGTAATTTAATTTGATAACGCAAGTGAATAAATATGAAACCAGCTTTTGTGTGCTCATGTAGATTGACTGATATGACTCCCAGCATTGATTAAAATTCTGGCTCATTAGAACTAGCTCTCCATCTCATGCCAAAGCCCCCAAGTGTAATCACATCAGTAAACTGAATCCTTATATATCAGGACATTCCATTGTCATTCACTGTGATGCATCCTTAGCAGTTCTAGATGAGGAACAGAAGGCTTGGTGGGTTTGTTAGTCTGAGATGATGGT
>NW_015222239.1:0-1000 GCF_001447785.1 Gekko japonicus | reverse complement strand
TTTCTGCCTTAGGTCTTAAACAATCATGTTCAGATAAAGACCATTAGTAGATGCCAATTGGTTCACCACTTAGCAGAACACACCCTTCACTCCAATCACAATGGGCTGTCCTAACCTATATATTTGCCTCCTAGAGGTTCTGTATTGCTTTCTTAGTCTCAACACACAGCTTAGCTTTTGCAGGTTGGTGAAGTTTATGCTGAATGCTCCTAGCCCAGCATGTTTGTACAGATGGTGACCAATTTATGGGAAATTAAAGATGTAAGAACAGTATTAGGAATCATCTTTGAGAATCTGTAAAAGAAATAATGTAGGGCTTTAGGATATGTTTCCCATGAGACAGCCAATGTCCTTTCTTACAGCACAGATTCATCTGTTTATGGAATCTTGTTTAAGAAGAGGCCATTGTGGAATCTCAAGGTTAACAGTCAGGATCCTAGTAATTTATACACTGTGTGCAGCACACTTCTGTTGCATTCAGAGGTCTTTAGTCTTTATTGTGTACCATTCCTACAAAAATATGAGCTGTCATCACACCAGTCTCCTGGGTCTACACGTCAGTCCTTATTCTAGGTCTTAATATTTAAAGTTTCATTTCAGCTTCTGGACAAGATGTCTATGTTCCATTAAAAGAGATTAAAAGTTGTTTATGTCACTAGATCCCCAAAGACATCTGATTTTAGCAAGGAATAAAACATGCTAAATGGAGAGTTAACATTGTAACTAGTCATGAATCTGGCAGAGTAGATCATTTTTCATTAACAAGATAATTTGGGTAATTACTTTACTAAAATCAGCTCTTAATATTTTGTTTCAATTTCCCACCATATACACAAAGTAAATGTATGGTGCAGAATGAAATGTTTTTCGTAAAATGTTCTATTATATGCTAACATTCTTTCAAGTGGCCTCGAAACATAGTATGTATTTGGGATTCTTTCACTAAAGCACAGCTAAAAATAGTCATGAACAATAACTGTGGTGGATCAATACTATTGCT
>NW_015222238.1:0-1000 GCF_001447785.1 Gekko japonicus | reverse complement strand
CTGCACTACAGACCTTGCACATTCCAACACTTTAATGTCCAGCAGTTACAACTTCCTTGCAAAAGTAATTTACAAGGCTTCCACTGTTCTTCTTCAGTTCAGTCAGGGAGGGATGAACCATGAGTATCTTTTTGAAATTAATAGACAGATTTAATAGTTGTTTATTTA
Organism: Gekko japonicus; assembly: GCF_001447785.1. Taxonomy (NCBI): domain Eukaryota; kingdom Metazoa; phylum Chordata; class Lepidosauria; order Squamata; family Gekkonidae; genus Gekko; species Gekko japonicus. The sequence goes on along the minus strand of NW_015222238.1, from coordinate 832 downwards.
AAACATTCATATGCTCCCTTTCCACTCAAATAGGGTCCCCAAGACAGAGATTTATTTAGACAGATTTATTATTAAAGCTTACAAACCTGAATAAATGTTCCTAAGGGGAAAAGAATCAGGAACAAGTCAGTTGCTTTGAGATTAATATCTGTTCCAACCTGACTGTTGCCTTTGTCCTTAGAAAAGGTTTTTTCAGTATCCTTAAGAGGTATGGTTTGAAACCAACGCTTAAAACTAACAACTTGGGGTTTCTATTAAATTGATTGGAAAATGATCTTGCCATCTTGGGTCGCAAGGGCAATCTGTGTCTCATTGCTGATTAACTTTGACAAAAACAATTACAGTACAAATTATTCCTGGAATTACTTGAACAGTTAGACAAGTCATTATGTAATAATTACATATAAAGTATGAGATTTATAAAATTAGGAGATATTATCATACAGAAAAACTAGCTTTGTTTAGAGATTTGTTCCTCTGTAAAATGAAAATTGCCTAATAACTGCAAAGGTGACTCCTAAAATTATAATATTTTTAATAATGCAGAACAGAGCTGGAACACAGGGCTAATACACACACATTCTCCACAACATGCAGTAGATCGTGAGAACTGGTCTTGGGCCTCTGATTGGCATAATTTGTGAACCTTCAAGCTGAATACAGACCCAATACCTCTCCCCTTGGTTTTTGAAGTACTGGGCAAGTAACAAAAACAGAAGTTTTCTAGAGCCTTTGGTTTGCCATCATATATGTCTGTTAGGATGAATTTAACTGGGTGGGTCAATATGCAATTTCTTATTTCTAATTCTTAAACCTTATTATGGGACCATTT
>NW_015222237.1:0-1000 GCF_001447785.1 Gekko japonicus | reverse complement strand
CCCAGACTCACCCGCCAGTTCTGCCTTCCTGCCCACTACTCCGATCATCAGTCAAAGATGCTATGGCCACTGTAGTGTGATCCATAGCAGAAGATCTCTCCAGATGAACTTTAATGTAGCTTTGGTTTTCCAGAGCGTGAAGCATGGTGCCCTATAAAAGTGTACCAATAGCTCCTGCAGACACAGTCTCTTTGCTGCTGCACCAGGTTTCATGAGTCTGTGCCGGGTGGGCTAAGCCGGGAAGCAGAACAGAGGCCCCCGCTTTCCTTTGCTACACCTCCGCAGGCATGTAAACAGAACTGCCTTGCCCTGCTGAATCAGACCACTGATCCTTCTAGCCCAGTGCTCTCTATGCTGTTTGGCAGCAATTCTCCACAGCCTTGGCCTTAGATGGCTCTCTCAGTATTTGCTACCGGATAACTGTTTAACTGGCGATGACGAGAGTTGTGTGTGTGTGTGCTTCCAGATAGAGAGAAGGGCCTCTTCCACTAAGCTATACAGCAGGTGTTTCCTGGGGTTCCTTTTGGGGAACTAAACTGGGCTTCTGTGCATTTACCTGGATCCTTCTGTAAAGAACTCAAAGCACAATACATGCTTTTCATCTTGATTCTGCCTCGTGACCAAGTCAAGGCATTAAAACAAATCCCCTGGGCTGTATGTGTACCCATAACTGAGAACTATTTGGTATTTAAACTTTTCTGCTCTACCTTCTCCCAGTCTCATCAACACCACACTTAAAAGCACACAGAATACACAACAAACAACTAAAATGACTAAAAACCCCCACACTTACGCAAATCACTGTGTTAGTATAATTAACCTCTGATTTGTCTCTAACCTCAATTAACCACTTCATTTAATCTAAAAAGGCTGGAATGGAAGACAGCTACAGAAAGGCTGCCACTGAAGGTCTCCTCTGTTTTGCAAAGTTAGTGGTACAATAGCTATGGTTTGAGACTGTATCAAGAGTGAATGAACACTGGCATGATTCCATGGGAAT
>NW_015222236.1:0-1000 GCF_001447785.1 Gekko japonicus | reverse complement strand
TTGCTGCAGAACAGGGGCTTGTGGGACATCACGTCCTGATGGGCTTACCCTGCTGCCTGCCCATCAAAAAAGCTTAGTCCAGTTAAGGTTGATGAAAGTAAATGAAGTAACCCACTCATGGTAAGGGCATGTGGACATTTTCCTTCTACACTGTGCTTTGATCAGTCTTGCACTTGACTTCAAATGTTGGCACCTTCTTGAGTTTGTAGCTCTTTGCTGGCAGCCCATAACTAGGAATGTAAGAAGTGTCCTGGGGATACTTGTCAGTGCATGAAAGCAGCTGTGTGAGCCATGCAGCCTGTTTGTAGCATTTCCTGATTGCTTTTGGGACCAGCAAAGACCAGTGCAGGTTGAAGTACCTTCCATATCTAGACTCTGGCACTGGGACCAATGAAGAAGTGCTTCCAGTAGCTGCCATCTGGATTAGCATTATGACTCAATCATAACCCTGTTTGCTCAGTAACAAGGAAGATCCTGAAACTGCGGTTGTGTTTTTCAAAGGTTTGCGTTGAGTCCAGAATGTGAAGTGTCATGACATTAAAAATAAAACTGGATGGTTTGATCATAAATGCAAAGTTGGGCCAAATAACCTAGCATCTGTTCTTGCAGACTTGCTGGATACTCTTGATTAAATGGGGATTACTTGGGGAAAAGGTTTGGCAAAGAAAGTTTCACAAATAGGGAGACCTTTACCCTACTTTTGGAATCTGTCTTTTGGTTGTGGATACATCAAAATTAGCATTGCGCTGCCAAATTGCTGTTTTTCTTTTGCTCTGGCTCATTGCAACAGCTGTTGGACAAAGCTGTTTCATCTGTGAGGTGAACTTCCGTCTCCATATTGGTTTTACACAACTGCCCTGCTGCAAGCAATCTATGTAAGATGATTTTGGAGAATTCAGCAGTAACAGCACTTTGGGGGAGTGGTGTCTGAAATAAGGTACATCCGTTGACATCTGTGTAATTATGGAAATAAGAGATGCTCATTGTGAACTTTGGGACA
>NW_015222235.1:0-1000 GCF_001447785.1 Gekko japonicus | reverse complement strand
CATCTGTTGGAAATTAGATATATAGATGCTCACAAGCTAGTGATCACATGGAGATGGGGACAGGGACAGCTTGCTTGTACCTTGTTCCCTCTCTACATACATTGATCAAACATATAATCTGAATGTATGTACAGGGTTATGGACAGGTACCTACTTGTGAACATATATATGCACATAGGACCTTTACACAACTCCAAATAAATGTGCACAAGTCTTAGAATGTATATGTGTGCCTGTATTCTGCTATTAAGCCTGCTTTCTCAGTAATGTCAGAATACATGAATTAATAAGGTTTCTTGTGGAAGTCTGGAATAGTTATGCCCATATCTGACTTAGTGTTTTCTTTAAAGAATATGCAGAAATGTCTGAGACTGATCCAGGTCCACTCAAAGATGCATGTGTCAAGTTGCAAGAGGTCTGAAAATATATTGACATTAGGATGTCCATCTAAATGTGCTATACTTGCATGGATTTGAGAAACCACATTCACACTGGCATATGGTCACTGTAGACATATGTCCCTGATGATGCCAGTAACCAGGTACACGAGAGGGTTGGTTCTTCACGTTTCAGTAGACACCAAAACCTTTTCTGAAAGGATGCTCCAATTCAAAGACCCTTGGGAATTGTAGTCTACCAAGCCTTATGGTTTCTTAATTATCCCCCTCATCTTTGCACACATCTGTCACTGAAAAGTATCTTGTAGGTGAAGAAAGGGGACATGCAAGGGGGATGGGTGTGTGCTTGTTACTGTGTTCATAGGCAATGGCCCTGGATGTACCTGGGACTGTGTTTGCAGCCATGGGGCCAAGAGTAAGCTGAGGGGAAAGGCTACCCTTGAATCCACAGCAGCAAGTAGGAGCATGGTGGACTGGCCCCCTGCAGCAACCTTGGTTGGCCAATAGGGCACCTGGGGTGGGCTGGGGGTGGGCAAAGCTCCAGGGAGACCTGGAGTCTGGAGTTTTCACTCTGGTTCACCCCCACCCATACACATTGCTGG
>NW_015222234.1:0-1000 GCF_001447785.1 Gekko japonicus | reverse complement strand
ATGTGAAAGACCTCTGCCTGAGACCAAGGTAGTGTGGGGAGGGGCTAGGGCTCAGGGGTTCAGCATCTGCTTTGCACGTAGGAGGTCCCAGGCTGAATCCTGGCAGTTCTAGCTTAAAGAAACAGGGAGTGAACACCACTTCATGTGTTCATCATGGTACAGTTCTGTAATGTCACCACTTTGTTCCTGGGATATATACTATGCAGAAATGGGACATAAACTCTTCTTTCATTCCATATAGATATCAGTGGTTGTTCTAGAACTGAGCTGGTTGTGTTAATGCTGTCTTCTGTGACTTAAAAAGGTATACCTCCCCCTTTTTTTCCAGAAAAAAGAAAGAGCCACACATTATGTTTGTGTGTGTATCCATCACTGCATATGCCAATGGGCACAGGGACTGATAGGGAAGATTATGGTGACTTGGGCCTGCCACTCAAACATAGGCTTATGGGCTTTCTTCCCTCCCCCGCCCCAAATCTGCTTTATTGATCCAAGGGCAAGCTCCTCTTCATCATGTGTATGTGTATTTAGAGGCATTAAAAAGAAACAATAGTGGATTATTGATCTGATGGTTGATGCAATGGTTTCTCTTCTGGCAAACAGAGAACTGCTACATGGTGAAATGTTTTTACCAATACACTGCAGAATCCACTGTTCTAGTAAAAACAAAACACTGCAACATTTCATTTCCCTGCCAACCTCCCTCTGGGTATGTCAGGATGCTTTCTGATATTTAATTCCCAATATCCAGATTAATTCCAACTTAAAATGAAGGCACACAAACCTAAAACTGCTTTTATTCCTTTTTTTGCCTGCAAACTTTGGCCTCGTTGACATAAACACTACTTTACCAACTACGAGACCTTTCCTCTCCTCCTCCTTCTCTTTGCCTTTCCCTGGGAATTTGTTTTAAATATTTACACCTCATGCTCTCAGACACTTAGAAAGATTACTAAGTGGCTTACGTGAAAGCAACGATTACAAAGAACCAATACAAAAT
>NW_015222233.1:0-1000 GCF_001447785.1 Gekko japonicus | reverse complement strand
GATCTCTAGAAGACAAGAACACTACCAAATAGGTGGTATCTTGCCTTTTAATTTAATTATAGCATCATTTCTTCAGAATGTGAGCTGCTTGCATTTTTGCCCTGTAGTATTCATAGGCAGTCGTAGCAGCACAGTTAAATCTCTTATACTGGTCGACCATGAATGTCTCCAAACAGACTTTTAAAGAATAGTTGCTGCTACTTTGCTTAATTTCTGGTTCCATCTTTTTTAATGGTAACTGTAGACTGATCCTGCAAAGCATAAAAGAGCTGCTGACTGAATCACATGCTAGACTAACCTTCTGAAGCGTGGATTGGACCGCAGGGGATTATAACTTTTTATATCTCATTTCTATGTATTTTCTATATATCTCTCCTTACACCCCTTCCTGGAAGAGAGGAATTGCTTTAAAGGAACAGTCACAAACCTCATAAATCTGTCTACATTTCCAAGAATAAAAATATCTAGGACTTTTGGGCAGGGAGGGAGAAAGAAGAAGCTGAATTTCTTCTGGTCACCCTTCTAAGTTCCTAGGTCCAAACAATTAGCTGCCTGGTCTGCCTCAATTTAGTATTGAAATCATTTAAACTAGTAACTTTTGAGATATCTCATAACTTAACTTCCTGCATACAAGTTTGAAGGTTAAGTCTGGTTCTGTATCCAGTGTGTAGGGCTGTGAAAATATTTAAGAATCTCTAAATGACTGCAGTTTCAGATTCTCGGTATTAGCCATCTGAATGACTGAATACCACGTGAATAATTTTTCACATTCTCAAGACTGGTCTGAATAACCATTTGGCACCTTATTATGAGGATGTTGTTCTTAATTTCTTGGTACTCTTGAGTGATGTTTGCTGTTGGAGGCAGAAAGCGCATTCAGTGAACTGAACTTTTGATTTTCTGACTAGAACAAATTTTGCTTCCTGCTGTCCTCACATGCTCCCTCCTCCCCCGCTTCCACATGCATAGAGTATTATTGAAAGCTGCCTGATTTCAGAAG
>NW_015222232.1:0-1000 GCF_001447785.1 Gekko japonicus | reverse complement strand
TTGATCCGTTGTGGAGTAAACCGGTATAGAGTGTGCCCAAATTAGCTCTCAGCCAACCATGAGAAAAGTTATTTGTGGGGATTGTCCCTGAAAATGAAGATAGCTCTAAGATTTAAAAATGCACATTCCTCACTCTGCTTCTAGGATCGCACCGGGGTGTCTCATACTCATTTTGTCATCCTCCCTAAGATTGCTTTGATTAAGACGCTAATATATGACGAAGATTGCCTCGTGAATGCCAAGTATTATTTTTAGACTCAGTTAAGCTAAAGAGACAACAGTGGTGGAAGCCCAAATTGTTTCGAGGAGATATTTTTTCGCACGTCTTGAAGGCACTGTAACTAAAAATGAGGAAGAAATCACATTTGTGAGTCAATCTTCTGCTTAAGCCCAGCATAAGCCATCTTTGGAAACTTAGATCCGCAATGAAAAGATTTAATGTCAAAAACTACAGCAAATGTTCTGGGATGAAACCCCATAAATCAAGGAAATTCCACTCAGAATTGAAAACGGCATTGAGTGAGAACAAAAAGGCGATATTAGAAATATTAAAGCACACTCTGCTAAGCCTGTTTGAGTGGTCCACATCGATTCCACACAGGCTGTTCACTACATTGTATTATTTGTTAATTTTTTACAGTGTATTTAGACTGCCTCTATACATTGTTAGGTATTGTGCTACCATTGTGCCATAGTAATTATTTATGACCGGACAGTCTTGTCCACACAGGATACTCCAACTGCAAACGATTGCTAAAGCCCAACGATAGCACAAAGGTACGGATGCAACTTTAATAGCTTTTTTGCAGCTCCCCTCTCCCCCCCGGACATCCTCTGCCACACACAGTACATGTTGCCTTCCATCTGAAGAACAATTTGGGGGAAGCACATTTCATCCTTGCTCCCAATCCAGCCAGGGAATCTGCTCTTGCTCATTCACTTCCCTTGCTAGAAAGCAAAAATAGGTTCTCATCCCCTGCCTGAACACAATATGAGCACA
>NW_015222231.1:0-1000 GCF_001447785.1 Gekko japonicus | reverse complement strand
CGGTCAGTGCCATTACTGAACTGCTTTCCTGCACCAGGTTTGAGTCTGGACATCATCATTATTGTTTCCATCCCGTGAACCCAGTAGTGAAAAGCCAGGGCCTGGTGAATCATGTCATGAATCGTGTCATACCTCCTGAGAGCCTATTTAGAGGATCCTAGTTTGGAAATAATTCAGATAGTTGATTATTTCTGAACTCTCACTGACTAAAGAATCCAGAAGATATATATTATTGTGGATCAGGGTCAAGATAGCGTATTTGCGCTTACTTCTGCATCAGCAAACCTTATAAACCTCTTATCCTATGTAGCATCTGAAACTGATACACAATATGTGCTCTTCCAATCCATTTCCTTAATTTTATCTTGTTTCTTGTCAACCCATCCCCAGTTATTTTATTCTCCTAAAGGTGAAGGCCACATCCAACTGAAACCAATGTTAAATCTTGCACTAAATCACAGTGGTATACATAGCAGCACTTTCCTATGAATTATCTGCAAAACTGGCGGAGAGATTTATCTCTTAAGGCAAACATAGCAGACCTCTGATGCTACCTTAAATTTCCTCAGTGTTACTATAGTAGACAGAAAATACTTCTTTTTATCAGTCAAGGAAAGTCAGATGCTAAGTGTTGGACAAGTGTCAACTCACCAGGGTCCCAGTCATAGTATTCATGGTGTAAGAAACTCTCCCTTTTTTACCCCTTCTTGAATCTGGACTCTCCAGCAGAGCAATGCCATTCCTATACCATTTGTATTTAGAGGCAGGAAAGCCTTCATTTTCCTTACATCGTAGTTCAATGACTGTTCCACTCATAGCTGAGCTGGGTACCACACAAACAGGAAGAGCTGGTGGGACTGGAAAGTGAAATAATCTGTTTTTTAAAAGTATCTGTACAGCTAAACATTGCATATCTGCACACAAGTGGTTCTAATGAGATTACCTGACTTGAGCAGGCACCGTTCACGTACCACTGAAGCTTAACGTAAGCCTGAACATG
>NW_015222230.1:0-1000 GCF_001447785.1 Gekko japonicus | reverse complement strand
GGAGATCTCCCACCTGAGTGGGAGGCCTGGCAGTCCTAGGCTCAAGAAACATGGTGGTTCATATCCAGGTACTCACTGACTTTGTGGACAAGGACTTCCCCACTTCTTCCTGCTGCTGCAGCTCCCTGACAGTTTGTTTCTGGGCATCAGTAGATGTTCAGGAACACCAGAGAGGGCAAAGTGAGGGGCCCATGGTGGAAAGGGGCAATCAGCATAAATTACAACCCTCTGTTTTGCAAAACAGAAATGATGTTCCATCAGAGGACCTGTGTGGTTGCATACATGCCACTGTCTGTAGAAATATGCCATATTCAGACACTGTCTCTCTGTGTGTGGGATGAATAGAAAGAGTGGGGGAACTAAATCATAGTGGCCAGTGCTGCCCCTGATATATGCATAATCATTGGACTGAATGTACACTTCAATATGTATAAGAGTATGTGCATAGGAAACTCTGAAAAGGTAGGATTGTCAGTTGCACCATGCATATGTACATGCATGGGATGCATGCATACAATTAATGCATGCATGCTGGGTGGCATTTCATGCCACCTTCTTGCTTCTCCCTCATAAGTGTTCATTCAACTCTCTTATAATACTTGAAAAGGGGTGTAAAATAGGGGTGTACCAGTTTCCTCCTGTTCTGTACATTTATTGCTCTGTATCATGTTTTGCTCCTTGTTAATGCTGGTCCAGCCAAGAGAATTTCTACATTTAATTCCGGAATTGGAGCATTCACATGTTGCTGTGGCTTTCAGTTCATTTAGGTACTTTGTATCTTTGCCCACACCTACATTACTGATGTATACATATGCATTGATAATACACTGCAAGAAAAAAACTTGATGTCATTGTATGTATGCACTTATATTAAGTTTCTTTTTTGTTGTGTATATATGCTCCTGTACATTGGGGAAAATGCAAAAAAAAACCCAACCCATCTACTGAGCATAGGACATGCTCATTTACCCAAGAAGAAGAAGAGATTGGATCTATGCCC
>NW_015222229.1:0-1000 GCF_001447785.1 Gekko japonicus | reverse complement strand
CAGAGATCAGTTCACCTGGACAAAATGACGGCTTGGGGGGGAGGGTGGACTCTATGACAATATACCCCAATGAGGTCTCACCCTCCCCAGACTGTACCCCCAGATCTCCAGTGATTTCCCATCCTGGAGTCACAGAAGCATCCATCAGCCTGGCTAGTTTGACTGAGTCTCAAAAGGAGAAAAGTCTACAAATCAGGCATATACCTAAGAGGGTGCTCTTGGCAACATCAGTCTGCTTTTCTAACAGCAGGCAGGGTCCAAAGACACCCCACATCTGGTGGGCAAAGTATCTAAGCATCACAAGGCCAACGTTATCTTTTGGCTACAAGCAAATATTATAAGGCCATCTGCTAGATGGTTAATTCCAAAGTGGAAACCGGAGGAAAAACAAATATTGTAAGTACCTTTTGTCCCCATAGTTTCCTTCTGTCCTCACCCCTTAATGTTCCTTTTGAACACTTAGTGGTTTCTTGGTTCTCTTGCATTCCTTCCTCCTCCAGCTCTGGGTCTCCAGAGACAGAACTTTAAACCCTGCCCTAATAACCTACCTTCCACCCAGCCTTATTACTATTTCATTTCTCACCCCCACTTCTTCTGCAATGCTCATTACTGTGCACACCTCCCCCCCAGTTTTTTTCTTCTGTCCATCTCCTTGAACTTGAATGACCACCCCTTTTTCTTTTTCCAATAAAGTTAAGGACCAGTTTAAACATCCAGTTGTTGAAGCAGCGCAGGCTTCCCATGTGAATACGTCACCCCATTTTTCACCCACAGACACTCTTGTTTTCACCTCTTGAGTAGACAAACATCAAAAGTGTCTAACTTCTTTTGTAGCAGAGATATAAGGGGAAAGGCATACCTGCTCAATATAAGAGGCTAGGGACTTTGAAAAAACAACAACATATGGACATACATAAACACCAGTATGAGATCCTAAGCATGTATCTCCTGTATCATATGTAGTGTGGCATTTCTTGAGCAATGTTCCCTCTAAGCTGTG
>NW_015222228.1:0-1000 GCF_001447785.1 Gekko japonicus | reverse complement strand
AACTGCTGGGGAAATTTTTGTTAGACTGAAGAATGGATTTATTCCACACCTCCAAATGCTGTAGTAGATTACCAATCCTGGGATGGATTCCTCAATCCATTGCAGCCTTGCCCATTTTGCCTGCCTGATTCCCAAAGCCAAGTACTGTCGTGTTGATCCAGTGCTCTAAACTGGATTGCAAACACTTGGCATGTTCTTGCACCACCACCCAGGAACTGCAGTTTGATCCAGTTAGCTCTGAGCACATGCCAGTATGATGAATATTGCCAATGGACAAATGCTTCTGACTGCACAGGTGTGAGAGCAGCATGCACGCTTGAAATGTGGCTCATTTTAAATTATGCAAGGCCTGCCTGCTATGTGGGAATCCAAGCAAACCACCAGCTTGCAAGCACACCCTAACTGTGTCCATGAACAGCACAGATGTTTGAAATACAGCTAATTTTAAACTGCAGATGGATTGTCAATGTGATCAAATGGTATCACGAGGAATCAGGCATTATGACCAAGCAAGTTCCATTTATTTGCAAAAATAGAATAATCTCTCTACCATTTCAGCAGGGCTACTGCCTCAGTCCTTTACTATCTGCTGTAATTGTACTAAATTTATTAATGTAACTCCCTCCTTGAGTGCAGCGGTGCCAGTCTGGTAGTGTGTCTAGAGCAATGCCTACCATGATGCTCCTTCACCACTGGAGGTGCTATAGGCTCAGCTGTGGCTGACTCAGAGAACAAAGGTGAGACCAAGCAGCTGCAGGTAAGCGTGCTGCACTGTTTCAAGCAGCTCAAGGCCACACAAATGACAGTCCATCTAGACAGTCCTACCCCCATGTCCGCCTATCAAGCTTGAGTTGAAGAAGGACATACTTGCTTACCAAAAGGATAAGGTTTGTTGCTCCAGTCTGTGCAAGGCATAGCACTAGAAACACCATTTTGCAATGGTGTATTTGTTTTGTATACATGCTGAAGGGTGGCAATTATGGGCCAGAACACAAACATC
>NW_015222227.1:0-1000 GCF_001447785.1 Gekko japonicus | reverse complement strand
TGCAAAGCAGATACTCTACCACTGATCCGTGCCCCATCCCCTTAATTTTGCACCCACATGAGCAAGAGTGTTCTGTTTTCAAAGACATTTGAGCTTGTTTAATGTGCAGGTTTGGGCCACACCATTGCTTTTGTAAGCATGATTAATTGTGGGATACACCACACAAATTGTCTGTTGATTAAAGTATTAAACCTTGCCAGGGTGGTGCATTAGAGAGACACCGTGGCACACCCTGTGCGCACACATATGGGTGTGAACATTGGGTGGGTGTGTGCAAATCAATGACAACCATGTGCTTTCAGATCACCTTCATGGTCCATTATTGCTATGGCAATTTAAATAGTCTTTACTGGATAGAAGGGTCAAGGCTCAAATTAGCAGGCTAAATCTGGGCCCAGGGCTTGGATGTGACGGTGGATAGAAGGACCATGGTGGGGCTGAAACAAGCAAGTGGGGCTGTGATCAACAGTCACAAGAAGGACAAAGATTGCAGGGTCAAAATCAAACAGGCTGTGTTGATAGACATTTCTTTTTAGACGATGCCCCTCCATTTAAGGGCCACATTCGGTAAATTTAACAATCCCAAGGCAAACAGTTCCCTAGAACTGGACAAGCCCTGTCAGAGGGCACATGGCCTCCTTTTGGATCCATAATTTTGCAGTGTGATAGCTACAGGACTCCATTCTCCACTCTAAACCACAGAATCCTTGCTGATGCCCCCCCTCTCTGATTTTTCCAGCAAAAAGGCTCTACAGCGTTCTTCTGGCTTAGATGAAACGGGGCAGATCGTGTGGTACTTGGCCCTCTGCCTTCTCCTTTCATGGCTGATTGTGGGAGCAGCTTTGTTCAAAGGCATTAAATCTTCAGGAAAGGTAATTTCTCCAAGCCAAGGGTCAGGGCAGGCCGTCTGTGGCAGCCCTCTATGATGAGTGTCCACCCATATCCTACCCCTCTTCTTTCCTCTCCTCAACTGTGCTATCCAGAACACACTGTGTCATCA
>NW_015222226.1:0-1000 GCF_001447785.1 Gekko japonicus | reverse complement strand
AAAAAAAATCAAAATTGTTTTGCTATTGTATGTAGAAATGGTGAACATTTGGTGGAGGAGTGAGGGTTGACAGCACAAAAGAAAATGTAATGTTTGTGATAGCAACAAAAACTGAAGTAAAACCTGACTGGCTTGAATTCCTCCTTATTTATGATGCACCCTTTCCAGATTTTTTCTGCTTTGCTAACGCTGCCTGGATTGGAACTCCAGCATGGAACTCCACGATTCTTTATGACTTATTTGCACAGCACAGTTGTGACAATTCACTACATCACTGTGCCGTGCCAGGAACCTGCATGCTTTAGGGCAGCGTGTCTTCTGCTGTCAGCCAGGAGCTGTTCCTCATGGAGAAAACAACCTTCTTTTATGAGACACAACCAGAGCACAAGTCACATTAAATGGCTGTTGGAACATGACACAGCATGCTCGTAGCAGACACGGGAGCTGAACCTGATCATCTGTGCCCCAGACTTGTGCTCTGGTAGCTGTCTTCCCTTTGTGTTCAAGAGAAAAGAGGAAATCTTAGAAAACAAAGGGACTGTATATTTCATATGCCTGACAGGCAGTTCTACGGAAAGGTACTCAAAGCACTAGTCAGGGAGAGAATAAAGGGAATAACGATTTAATTAGGAAAAGTCAGCATGGATTCGCAAAAGGGAGTTCGTGCTTAACAAATGATAATGGGATTTCCAGAGCTATAATAAAAATTGCTGACAGAGGAAAGCGATAGCTTCAATTTACCAAGATTATTTTGCACAGACCCTTTAAAATATGCAAATGGGACTAATTCACGTCCCCGCCCCTTGCCCCCTCGAAGGTTGGTGGGTGCATGAAAAGGGCAAGAGACTGCAAAGGGGTGTCTATTTTAAATCAATGGAATATTATAAGGATTCAAGGACTCTTTCCTGGTCTCCATCTCCTCGCATGGCAGTTCATTTTGTGAGAAGGTTGCAAAAATTGCTCTGGACTATGAGATGGTTTAGTACTGGGAAGTGATGGA
>NW_015222225.1:0-1001 GCF_001447785.1 Gekko japonicus | reverse complement strand
GCCTTTTTATGCAGCATGCTGGATAAAAAGGGTAATCGTACTAGGTGCTGTAGCAGAATGGAGAGGGATGGGTGGATACCAGTGACAGGCCTGTTTGTCTGCAGTGCAAACTATCAGGCAGTCAGGCATCGCAAGCAGAAAGGAGCAAGACCATAGGGAGTGTCTTGTAGTTTCATTAACAGCAAGGTCTTTCACTTGCTCATCAGGGAAGATGAGGTAGATGTTATTTAAGCCTTGGTTTTCCCATAGTGGTGATCCTATCTGTCAAGATCCTGTGGCAATAATCAGCAATATTGGATTTGCTTCCTTAAGGCTCTCTTCCTCACCCACAAATATTCCACCTGACTGCTTGGAGGACAAAAGGCATGCTCTTCTAGAGACCTGTTACCACCATCTCAGTGTTAACTCTGTTCTCCTAACATCCTAAAGATAACACCATTCAGGCCTACCACACACCAGTGAAAACCTTTCTGACTTGATACCATCCTTGAGCCCTGCCAGTTTCAATCAGTTATCTGTTTATTTCTCCAGAATGGTTTAGTTGCCAGCCTGCAGTGTAACTTGAGAAAATTTGCGTTTTAGTGGTTTTTGAGATATATCGGCCAGAAGAAGGAAGCTCCTTATTTCATCCCATCCTCTGATGTGAATTCTTGCGAGCCTCTACCTTGATCTCCTTGCCTGACCATTGTTTGCTGTCTTGGGAGCTCTATATAGTCTTACTACAACAGCTGCTTTCTCAGAGTCCGTTTTTTGTGTCTCAAAGTGGATATGCTCACAGCTGATAGCACTCAACGTCCCCCTTCTTGTTCAACCTTGTTCTCAAACCAGTTGCTTGAGAAATATGACAGGGTAAAAATGTAAGCGGATAAAGACTGGAGAAACAAAGCTTAAATTGGCGTTATGTGCAGATGAAGCATTGTTATTTTTAGAAGATCCTGTAGCAAGCTGGGCCTTAGAGTTCCCCAGTTTGGAGGTCCCTGGCCCAAAAAGTATTTGTCTTG
>NW_015222224.1:0-1001 GCF_001447785.1 Gekko japonicus | reverse complement strand
GGGCCTGAAGTGAGGAGGTAGAAGTTATGGTTCTCTCTGTGCTGCACGTTGGTTCTATCATGTCTGTGGCTCTGGTGCTTGCCAGGCTTTGTGTTTGGTTCTTGTGCAGGCTTTGGTGAGGAGAACTGGAATTTCAGCATACGCACTTCATTCTGAGCTGAAAATACCCGTGCAGGCCTGGTGGCCGAGGTTGGCGTAGTTGGACGGCTGCCAGAAACCTCAGGAGGACCCACCGTTGCCCGGTGGCTTGCTGGAGCTACTTCCACTGCCTGCCCTCTCCTGCTGTGTGGTGGTGGCAGAATTTGGGTCCCTGTAGGGTTGTCAGGGTCCCCGCTAAGCTCAGTTAGGCAGGCAAGCAATGGTGGCCGCTAGGAAGAAAAGCAGCAGCCCCTGCCGTCTCCTTCCCTGCTCCCTCGCTTTGTGTGTGTGTGGGGATGGTGGTAGTTGCTGCTCCTTGCACCGACTGTTGGTCTCTCGCTGGATGATTGAATGTTGATGGCGGCATCAAGCAACTGGTAAATCAAGACGCAGGATGAAAATGGAGCCTAGCAACCATTGTTAAGTAGGTGAATTATAAAACTTGGCAACTTCTTTGTGGTATTCTTTAATGTCTTTGTATTTAAGTGTTCTGCAAGCAATGATGGTGTGTCCTTTTCCGCCAAGGCTAGGAATATTTAAACTAAAAGTCCTTATTGCAGGAGATTGTGGCCTCTGACTTACAAACGCTTCTGTTGCAATAAATGCACTGGCCTTTAAGGTGCCACAAGACTCTCTTGTTGTTTGGGCGGCAGCAGATTAACATGGCCGCCCCTCCAGAATTAATTCTCCCGTAATTTCCATTGTAAGTGTGCCAAAGCACAATGCTTAACTTAATTAGTTCCTGGCCTGATGCTTAATAATTGCATTTAAAGATGCAGATCTCTTTGTACTTTGCAAGTGTAGCTTATTCATACCTTTCCGACTTCACAGTAAGCTTTCAAAACTAAATGCAGTGCGCAGCA
>NW_015222223.1:0-1001 GCF_001447785.1 Gekko japonicus | reverse complement strand
TGGTTTCTTTCAGTCCCATTAGAATTACATTTTCCATCAATAAGACATTAATAACCTGAACACTCTAATAGCCCAGTTCCAATCTGGAAGCTCTCCCAAACCAGGAAGAACATAGTAGGAATCCAAACATCTTCTGCATATCCTCAGGTTGTACAAATCAAAAATGATCCATAGAAAGATGGATAAAGCCCTGGGCACAGGTTGCTTGAACTGACTCTAGGGGACTTTGAATTTCTCATTGCTGCTTTTTCAGCCTGAATATCTCCATTTCACTTCTGCTTCTCTCATGTGACTTGAACTCATATTTTTGTACAATTTTCTGTTTTCTTGTGCTCAATTTTTATTGTAAAAGGATGTATTTTTCAGTGTTGTTTGTGCTTTAATCAGTCCCCATATATGCACACACATACACAGTGCATATGAATGTCGTTTGTACAGTTACTGTATATAAAAAACACAACAATCCATATACACAATAAAACAGTTCTACAAGTATCAAGAGTGAAAAGCAGAGAACTGGATATGCTGACAAAAACAGAAACTAAAATGAAACAAAATTGGGAGCATTCACTCATCCTTATTCTATACATGTGGAGTCCCAGGGATATTTCTGGTTATTGTTTCATGGCAGCTATCCTTAAAGTACATGACAACCTGTCTGAGTAGACTTATATACATTGGCCTACTCATAGACAAAATGGCAAATCAAACAATTTATGTAACAGACCCCATATGCAGTTGTTCAGGAGTGCTTAGTAGACAGGAGTATGCAGGGATAAAACGAAATGGTGCTCATAAAGTATACATTTTTCAACCAACTAATGAACTAATTGACTGCCTGAAAGTGTTTCTTTGTACTACACGATAAGGACGCTTTCTCTGGCAGCAAGTTTAATTAAGCTTACTTAATATAGGGGAGCTGAACTTCAAACAAAAATAATGCTCATGATCAACAACTTGTATTTTTAATTTTTTTCTTCAAAATTTAGGCAAGAAAGATT
>NW_015222222.1:0-1001 GCF_001447785.1 Gekko japonicus | reverse complement strand
GGGGGGAGGGGGAACAAGAACTTACCCTCTTCATTTCAACTCGGGTCAAGACGACGGGATGGGATGGGAGAGGCCAGATGACAGCCACACAAGCAGTCATGCAGCTTTGGTTCAGCCAGCATGAGACGCGGAGGAGTGAACACGGTGGGCTTTGAACTGAAATTTGAAGGGAGGGAGAGAGGGGGCACCAGACCGAAGAAAGTTCGAGTCTGAGGGCAGGGAAGAAGAATGAGCTGCGTCCTTCTTTTCTCTTTGCTCTCTATTTGATGTTCCGATATGTTGTTTTACGTGTGTGTGTCCATTATTTTGAAAAGGGGAAACAATCCTGAGTGAAACGTATACATGAATTCTGTTTAAAGAAAAGAACGGGCAGAGTCGTTTAAGGGAGCGGGAGACTTCTAGGTGCCTCAGGGGGAGAGATCTGAGGAAGCCAAGATCATAGGCAGAGACATCACATGCAATAAGGGCAGGAAGATTCAGGAAAGAAAGGGCTGTAAATGTAAAACCTAACCGCTTAATCCTCTGCATGTATACTTGGAAGTCGGTCCCATGGGGTTCAGTTGCATTTACTCCAAAGTAAAAGTGGATAGGATTCCAGCTCTTAATGTTACAGAGCCAGAAAATGCAAGTTTCAGGGATTAATATCAGTCGCTTAACGCTACCCTGCTTGCACACAGTTTGAAAATAAAAAGTGATAATAACTTTTTTTTATTGAAACTGTCAAGCGTGCTTGAGTTTTTCATGGTTTATTGAGCAGATAGTCCATCAATTTTGCAGAATTGCCTTGCCTGTACTTCTTATCATGGGGTGCAAGGAAGGTGAACTGGCTATATATAGAAATAGAAGTGAGCCAAAACCTTCTGTTTAGTTGTAGCTTTGCTTTTGTTGTGAACCAAAAGCACCTCTTTCTTAATGCAATTTGTTTCAGTTTGAAATAATCATACTCGGCGTCAGTCATGTGTTTGCTCCTGAGAAGACTTCTAACAATAGCAATTAAAACC
>NW_015222221.1:0-1001 GCF_001447785.1 Gekko japonicus | reverse complement strand
TCTACTTTACCCTGAGTCTCATTTGGAAGTTCAGTGGAGCACAGCCACGAATGCCGCCTGAGGACGACCGCTGAGGCCAAGAGTCCCTGTAACAGAGGGAACACCACTAGTCCAGCATTACTAGAATGTAGGACTTTCGATAGCAGATCTGAGGGTTTTGGTTCTGAACAAATCATGTCCAGCTCAAAGGCAATCCTTAACAAGTGTTCTCAGTGCAAATGGAGGTCTTAGTTAGGTGAAACTGGGGTTGAATCCCTCACCATCTTGTCAAGAGATGAATCAAGTGGGGGAATCAGAGCCAAACTCAGAGGGAGGAATTAAACTGTTGTCTGAGCAGGCAGCCTGTGGGTCCATGATGAGGGCCACTGGGAGAAAGACTGATGATGCTGAAGCCCCAGGTTGTGGCTCAGCACTGAGGGTGGCAGTTGTCAGACGGCAGGGAGGGTAAAGTGTGCTGTTCTCGTCCCAGACCCCTCCTTGATTTGAGACCAGTGGTGAGGAGAACCAGGGCCCCTGCTAGGAGTGGAGTGGGTGGCACGGGCCCCTGGGAGGAAGCCACTTTATAACTCTTTGGCTGATGTGACTTCAGCAAGGTGGAAGGTGGGCAAGGGAGAATCTCCACCACCTCACCCTCTGAGAACGGTGGGCTGTTGTCTGCCCTTGGTGGCACAGAGAGTGTCCATGGTGGCCATGGACAGTCAGAACCGACCTTAGAAAGCAAGGAGTGTGGACCGGGCCTTTACTCCTGCCCTTAGACTCACTGTTCACTTTCCTAGGTGGTGGTTCTTAGGCACTTCTCAGAACCGATGGCGATCTCTGCAAAGAGTGAGGGCTCAGATCCAATGCTGATTCCCTCGGGCAATGAAACCACAGATGGAGTGCAGGCCCTTTCCTCTGGTTCTGACCTGTTCTTTGTGGGTTAAGGTTCTGGCACTCCCAGCGCTTTCCCCCAGATAAATGCTTTGAAACAGGTTTTTTATTCTCCTGAAAATATTTTTTGT
>NW_015222220.1:0-1001 GCF_001447785.1 Gekko japonicus | reverse complement strand
GTATTTTCCAATCCAGAGGTGGCAACCCTAGCCTTTCTGAGAAAATGGTCTCTCCTCTTGGTAGAGTCAGTGTCTCATGATGGGCAGACTTTATAGAACAATTTGGGAACAGGGGAGTTAAAAGCTTTGCTACTAACTTAAATTGCTTTTAAGCCATTCTTAAGTAATTGCAGGCCTTTTGGCAGTACTCACTTAAAGTACCAGCATCTTTTGGGAGGCCCTCCCAAGTCCTGAGGAGAAAATTGGTGGAAATCAGTGTAACCTTATGGATATATGAGTACTGGCCCCTTTTCTTTTTACCAGAGTAAGCACTGAGTAGTTGAAGCATCAAGCCCTTCTTATCAGGTGAACTACAATTATCCAAAAGGCGAAACCCAGTTTGCATAATCACTGGGTAAGATAACAGCAGAAAGCTATGGGCTCCCAAGGACTACAGGAGTCTGTCTGAGTTCCCCCCCTCCACCTCTTTTGATCCAGGTCAGTGATTCCATTAATGTCACCTGATAAGCAGGTCAGAGCCTTCGTAAATCAAAGGTCACATGCCCTGGAAAAACTAGTCATTGTTTTAATTTAAAACAGAACTTCTTTGAAGGGGTGTGTGTGATTCAGCTTTCATTTGAAAGTAGCACACGCTGAACTGTCATCATCAAGTGGCAGCTCGGTTCCATATTTTGGACAAGATCAAACCTTCTGAAAATTAATATGTATATGATGCATTTAATCATTTCAGTGCCACACACCAAATAAGCAAGTCGTTAAGAGGACTCTTCTAAATATGTAGCTCATTGGGCAAGAGTCAGCCAAAGTTAACCAGTTTAGGACTTCTGGATTTTAAAGAGAATCATGAAGGCATGCTTGCATGTCTCTCTTGAGATGCTTAGTGGGACATAAACGTCTGCAACCTCGGTTCGATTGTGCTCAGATATTGAATTAAGAAGCGTGAAGGTCAACAAATTCTAGAACAACGTCCCCAATAAAGGTATAACTTAATCTTTCATTAT
>NW_015222219.1:0-1001 GCF_001447785.1 Gekko japonicus | reverse complement strand
AAAATGGTTTTAATTAAATCCTCAACAGAAAACCATCTTCAGTGTATTTATCTTATGGGTTAATGGAGCACGACATTTCGTTTGTTAAAAAATAGACAAGTTTAGAGAAAAAAGGATCTCAATTCAGCTCATTTGAAGACCTCCCTCCCAGGCCCTGGTCTCTAAAATGGGGGGGGGGGGATGAGGGAGAAAATAGATGCCCTCTGAGGCTGGATCCTATTGGCCTGTCTCTATTACAACATGGACTGTGCAACCCTATGCAGTGTTATTGTATCAAATAATAGCATGCTTCCATTACAGTACAGACTATGCAAACCTATGCAGCATGACTCCCATCAAAGCACATTCTGCATAAGATTGGGCTGTTCGTGTGGCAAAAATGTTTGCTTGGCCCTGGGCATCGTGCTTTCACGAATGTTGTGAGCCTCATGTGTTCCTCCACATCTGTACATGTTTGCGTCTCCTATTCTACAATAACTGGGCTGTTCTTTTTCTTTTGGTGGTTGAGAATGGTGTTTTTTTAAAAAGATCTTTCTTCTGAAATTTTAAAACCATCTGTGCTCCTGTCTGCATAATTACATACATGAGTGTGAAAAATCCAGATCTGGCTGGTGAGAGAACTGGTTCCTTGGATGAGGCCCCAGAAGCCTGTGGGCTTTCTTAAGTATAGGTGCTCCAACATCCGAATGGATAATGTCCATGGTCCAGTACAAGATCACTTAACCAACATTGCAGAAAACTGTAATTCTGGATCCAAACATGGGACATAATCCAGACATTAGTGAGTGTAGATGTGCATGGAGCTATATCCAGGTTATCCTTGTTCTAAGGGAATCAGAAGTTGTCCACACCATATATTATGAATGTGAGGTGCACATCAGATCGGCTCATGCAGGTATGCGTTTTGGTGTACATCCACATTTGACCTATGATCTATCCATCAGCCATAGCCAAACACAGAAGCTTTCCCTCCATGCACCTTCCTTCCTTCCTTCCTTCCT
>NW_015222218.1:0-1001 GCF_001447785.1 Gekko japonicus | reverse complement strand
ATTTATAACTACACCTGGAAGGTGTTTGTTAAATGGTCTAGGAAAAATAATGTGGACCCATTGCTTCCAGAGGTCAGAGACATTCTTAGCTTCCTACAAGAAGGAGTCGGTACTGGTCTGAGAGCCAACACTCTGAAACGTCAACTTGCAGCTCTAGCTTCCGTTTTGCCTTCTTATGACGGATTTTCGATTTCACAACATCCTCATGTGTCCAGATTCATAAAAGGGGTTGTACTCAAGAACCCTGCGATTAAACATCGATTTCCGACATGGAAACTTAACATTGTTCTCAACGCACTGACGAAGAGTCCCTTTGAACCGCTAAAAGACGTATCCTTGAAATTTTTAAGGATGAAAACACTTTTCTTGGTCGCTATAACATCAGCTAGGAGGATTTCCGAACTAGGAGCTCTCTCCATTCGTTCGGACTTATGCGTCTTTCACAAGGATAAAGTAGTCTTAAGGGTAGACCCAGTATTTTGTCCTAAGATCAACACCTCCTTTCATAGGGCTCAAGAAATTTACCTTCCATCCTTTGCGCCCAATCCATCACATGCCCAAGAAAAACGGTGGCATACCCTTGACGTCAGAAGGACATTAAAATACTACATTGTAAGGACGCAGTTCTTCAGAAAAACAGAGGCGATGTTTGTGAATATCTCCCCCCCACATACGGGGAGAAAAATGTCAAATGCCGCTTTGAGTACAGTGATCAGAGCATGCATAGCAGAAGCATATAGGTCTTCCAAACTTCAAATTCCGGACGGAATTACCGCGCATTCTCTACGCAGTGCTGCGACAAATGCGGCTCTCTACAACAGAGCGTCGGTGGAGGAAGTGTGTAGGGCAGCTACTTGGTCCTCTATATCGACTTTCATTCGACATTACAAAATCAATACCTACGACTCAGCCGATGCAGCTTTTGGGAGGAGAGTCCTGCAGACTATTCTTCCTTCCAATGACGACCCCCCGCCCAACATTTAGGGACACTGCTCTGGGAG
>NW_015222217.1:0-1001 GCF_001447785.1 Gekko japonicus | reverse complement strand
TGAGACTCCTTTGGGGAGAGAAGGGCGGGATGGAAATCCCATCTCTTTTCTTCTTCTCCTCTTCGGTAGGGCACGGAGAAGCAGAAAAGGCAAAAATAAATGTCAGAAGTTCACAGAAGTGGCTCGTATTTACAATGAGCAGACAGATTAAATTAAAAAGCAGAGCTGACGCCGTCCGTGTCCAACTCGGCAAACAAAAGGAGCAGGGCAGACTGAGACATCACCGGAGGAATGCAGTCGCAGTAGCCTCATTTGGCATCTTTTCCATCCGTGAGAGACGTTTTGCACCAAAACAAAGCACCAAGTGAAACAGTGGAGGGGGGGCGTCATTCATTATACTTTTAAATTGCATTATTTTAAGATTTATTAGCATGAGGGGAAAACCCCTAAAGTTCTGGCGAAACATTACCATAACGTTCTTGTAACTCGGGCAATGTTTCATGAGCGGGGCTCTCGCTTCTGCCACGAGGGGTTCTCGTCCAATGGGCGACGGCCGCGAAAGAGGTCACATGCATATTCATCGCATTTGGCGTGCACTTGTAAACTGGACTTAATAGGCCATGACAGCGGAAGTGGTGTGGGGCAAATGTAACAGCACATGGTAGAGTTTGTAGTTAATGCCCTGGTACCCACAGATGAAATATGAGCTTCTTAAGACTATCGGCCGCTGATGTGCAGTTGGAACTAAACCAGAGGGGTGACTCCCTTTGCAATATGCACAGCGCAAGAGCTGACTTGTCGCAGTGGGACGGGGACATAATGTAATGCAGTGATTTGTGGCTTCTTTGCAGTCTTAGTGATGACAGATAGCATTTGCAAATGGGGGGAAAAAGGGAATGTAGCTACACTATAAACACCGCTGATTCACAAATCCTTTGGAAACTGGGGAAGCCAGCTATTCTCAAGATCTTATAACTTTTGGGCTGGTTCTGTGCTCACGGTGCCATTCTAACCAGAGTTATGTCCTTTTAAGCCTATCCAGGGGTCATTTCCTGCCGGAG
>NW_015222216.1:0-1001 GCF_001447785.1 Gekko japonicus | reverse complement strand
AGGATGATTCAGTCAATGATGATGAACCTACTAGGTCATATGCTGGCCTCACTGTACTTGTTCTGCCAAGTGGGAATTTTAATATCCCATGAAAAAAGGACCGTTTCTTCCTTCTTTTGAAAATCTGGCAGGGATCAACCTTTGTGTGAGGGGTACAATCCCATAGAATTAAATCCAGATTGAATGGAAAACAAAGACCACAGCTGGAAATGTTCTTTTTGATTGCCTATATAACTAGACCCT
Organism: Gekko japonicus; assembly: GCF_001447785.1. Taxonomy (NCBI): domain Eukaryota; kingdom Metazoa; phylum Chordata; class Lepidosauria; order Squamata; family Gekkonidae; genus Gekko; species Gekko japonicus. Next base: position 758 of record NW_015222216.1, on the reverse strand, counting down.
GCTGTTCTCTTGTTCTAAAATTTGGCAAGAAAGATCCCTTCGGTGAGTGGTACAATCCTTGAAAATGTCATCTAAAATTGATGAAAAACAAAGCGTTTATAGCCAGAAATGTTCTGTGCATTGAAACCAGTGAAAATGAAAACAAAACTGAATGGATGAAAAAATTGAAATGAAAATGAATAAAATTTTGAAATGAAACCTAAACACTAAAGAAGTTCATAGGTACACCCTAGCTGATTCAACTAAGATGTCAAAGGAGAGGGAAATGTATTCATGTGCTGAATATCCCTGTCAGAGTTAAGAGATTTCTTGACACTGAAAAACTCTTACCAGTTTTACTGCATCTCTACAAGACAGGCAATGCACCCCCCACACCATCTCAACCTTTCCACAGGGGGGGGGACAGATTGCTAATTGAATTGCATAAAAAGGGGGATTCATATTGAGATGATTGTAGCATTATCTACCCCTGCCAGGCTCCAATCAGGCTGTCAGTTATGATTTGACAGGAAAATGTAGAAACAATTGCAAGCATCACTGGGGAAAGCTGGTTTGTTGGAAGTCCTGTTGCCAGAGATATGGGCAACAGGGAATGGAGGTATTCTTTCCAAAGCCACCTCTCAATGCAGACCTCATATGCCAAGGTAACCCAACTGTCCTAAATGGTCAATATACTCCAGCTGAGGATCTGCTTGAACACAACACTTCTCCCTTATTGCACCTAGGCTTACCATTTGTCCACCCTTGGTAAGTAAACC
>NW_015222215.1:0-1001 GCF_001447785.1 Gekko japonicus | reverse complement strand
ATAATAGGATAGGTTTGTGACTGAACTGTCACCAGTGCTAGATACAGCCTAAGTGTTACAGAAACAACCTATGTGACCAAGAAATGGCTAGAAGAGGCTATTGCGGTCACAGGAGTAGGGATGACATGCCCAAATGGCATTTTAAGGGTGTTAAGGCTCCAAAACAGGCCATTACACTGATACACTTAATATTTAAGTAGCAACTATACGTACTGTGGAATTTGTGTTGTGCTTTTTCCTACACAGATTAGGTATTTCTAGCAGGGAATAAATGTCAGTTACTAATGTACTCAAAGGGTGTATTCCCTGATTTCAGCAGGCAGAACTTGCTACCAATGGAATGGTAACCAAAGGATTTATTGTTTTCACAAGCAGTGATTTCCTAGTTGATCAAGTATGTGGAACTGAGGGAAAAGGCCATTGATGCTTCAATGAGAGCCAGCAGAGGGGTTACACAAATAATATGATGACTATGTACTATGTATGTGGCTGTAGTGGTTAGAGTGCTGGGAGATCCAGATGGGAATCCCCACTCTGCCGTGAAGGTTCACCCAGTGATTTGGGGCCAGTCACTCTCTAGCCTACCTCTGAGCATTGTTGTTTTGAGGATGAAATGTAGGAGTGAGCAATGTTGTTAGCCACTTTGGGGTCCCCACTGTGGAGAAAAGCGTGGTGTGACCACTTAAATACATTTTAAAAATATTTTTTTGTTTTCAACAGCTGCATGCCGATGCCATCTGGATCCTAAAACAAGAGTCAACTGTGGATTCCCTGGAATCACTGCTCAGCAATGCAGGAGTGCAGGGTGCTGCTTCAGTTCAAAAGTCCCTGGAGTCCCCTGGTGCTTTTCTCCAGCTCCCCCCACATGTAATATATCTCAATTTTTCTGTTTTCTGTTTATAATTCATACTTCATCTTTAATACTGTGTAATACAGAAAACATATTAATGTGCTTAATCAAGGACTTAATGGATGTTGCCAGGGCTTTTTTTGTAGAAAAA
>NW_015222214.1:0-1001 GCF_001447785.1 Gekko japonicus | reverse complement strand
AAGCCGTAAAGGGCACTGTAGGCCACAACCACTACTTGGGAGTTTCAGGGACAATGCAGAACCCAGAGGTTCTAACAAGTGGTGAATGTAGGCTTTACAGGAGGGTGGTGACTCCATCCATGGCAGATGTTTGACCACACAATTATCCACTCTGTAAGGACTGAGCTTAAAGTTTATGCAGCCACATCTACTGTTGTCAGACATGCAGGAATACTGCTGCTGCCTCACCTGGATCTGATGAAAAGGAAAAACTCCAGAGCTGGATATTACCAAAAGACTCGCTCTTATGTCTTGTTGTATGTTCTCTCCTAGTAGTTTCATGCAGGTGTTAAAATGCATGGGGGAACAAATAGAAGCCTGTGAAACCCAGCAGAACCATTCCCACCGGAAGAAATAATAGTCTCTTAGCACAGCCCTCTGAATCCTGCCCTCCAGAAAGGAGTAAATCTGCCACCAAATGGGGCCCTGGGTTGAGAAAAGTCTTGCAGAATGGTTTCATGGTTGATGGTATTGAAAGCGATTGAAAGGTTTAGAAGAATCAACCCAAGAAGGTTTTGGTCCCAATCTCAGGCCTGGTGTCAGACTGGATCCAGTATAGCACCACAAACTCAATGTCTGTTCTCTGAAAAAATGTTGCAAAAGGTGATGGGGAGGTGTAGAGGTTGTTGAATGTTATGCTTTTCTCATTTATTCCTTCCCCCAACCCCTTTCTTACAGGCCTGTGGGGTGAAAATTGAAGAAGGGCCAGTACTCAGAACTGGTGCAGTTGGTCCAATCACATCTGTTTACTTTCGAGACCCAGACTGTAACCTGATTGAGGTCAGCAACTACAGCACTGTTAGAAGAGAGTAACTGTTCTCCTGTGGATTAGGGCATATTCAGCAATGAAAGGATTAACACCCTGATTTCTTTGTATCCAAAATTCTGACCTCTGGGGGGAAAGATCAAAAGGCTGTCACATGTCTATCGAGGGCAGATTTCCTTCCTTCCTTCCTTCCTTC
>NW_015222213.1:0-1001 GCF_001447785.1 Gekko japonicus | reverse complement strand
GGGAAATTCCTAGAGCATCACTATATGGAGCCCATTTTTACTCCAGCCCCTCAAATCATCAGGGGTTGGAAATTGGGGTTGAAGGAGAGTAATTCCCTGCCCAGGGTGGGAAGATGGGAGGGAGGCCTAACTGCACTTATCCAACCACCATTTTGTGGTGGTGGCCACTACCTGTTTTGAAAATTCCAATAATGCATACCAGCTCGGGGGTGTTTTACTGTCTTCTCCTGGTACTTCTGTTGTGTAATGACAGCCGATGCTCAATGACTCTTAAAAATCTTGACAGCAGCCCTGCCTGCTCTGTCCTTCCTGACAACCATAGAGGCTGAACTTGCAAGGCCCTGTTTTTTTCAGAGTGCAAACCGTCTGTAGAAGTTCACTGGGCGAGATCTCGGATTTTGAAATTTCTAGTTCAAGCTCCAGAATCCCTGACAGATTCAGAGTCAGCTGCTGACCTTCAAAGAATCTGGAGTTTAGCAGGAGAAAGAACTGAGTTAAATCCATGTCTGGAAACGGTGCATGTTTGTGCTAAGAAAGCCGTTCTAGTGTACATAAAACGTATGAAGGCTGTAAAGCCAAATGAAGCGAGAATGACTGTAGAATTGAGAGGCCCACTCAAACAGCTGAAGTCAGACTGACTTTGTTTTACTGCTTAGCTCCAGAATATACGCTGTAAAACGAGGCCTGTTTTATAATTGCGTATGGTTTTCAGGCTGCAAATAGGCTGTGATTTATTAGCTAATTTGGGATACAAGTGACCATAGCTAATTTAAGTAATAGGTACCAAAGGACTGTGTAGAATCCATGAATGCATCAACATTTTCTGTGCTGTTATTATATCTACTCTGTAACCTAATTAGCAGCCAATGCTCTTGTTATTCTAACCAGTCAATGTTGCAAAGGTTTTTTTTGGGTTTTTTTAAAAATCAGATTTAGTGGGCTGTCTGCATGTCTCTGATTTATGCACCTTGTGATTCAAGAGGGAAAATATTTATTTATTA
>NW_015222212.1:0-1001 GCF_001447785.1 Gekko japonicus | reverse complement strand
CCACAACATGTGACTCACAGTTTTCTTGATCCTATTGGTACCACCCTTCCTACCCTGACTCTCCCCTACATTCCTTGTTCCAGCACCATCGGGCAAGAAGCAACAGGGTCATCCATGCTTCAAATAGGACCCTGTGTCACCCCAGAAGATCGCTGTAAAGTGAAAACCTCAACCTTGACTGTCCCCTTAGTCTCCAACTACCTTGTTCTGTTTGTCTTACTTTCTCCCTGTTTGGGAATCAGTAACTTCTGATGCATGGGTTCTCAGTGTTGTTGAACAGGGATATTTTCTGCAGTTTTGTGTTCCACTTTTTGGTCGTTCCCCATTTCTCCTTCTATTGTACCCCCTCCTGAGTTGCAACAGGAGATACTCTGGCTCCTCATTAAAAGGACCATTGACACTGTTCCTTTGGTTGACATCAATGCTGGTTTTTACTGTCATTATTTCTTGGTTGACAAGAAGGATATTGGTAAGCACTCAGTCTTAGACTTTCATGCCCTCAACAGGTTCCTAATGATCCCTAAGTATTGCATGACCACACCATTGGCGGTTCTCAGCTTACTCCGTCCTCACAACTGGTTTGCTATTAGTGACTTTAAAGATCCTTAAACACTGCTTCCAATGTGGCAATGACCATTATCAGTATACTGCCATCTTCTTTGGCCTTACCACTGATCCCAAGGTGTTTACCATGTGCATGTCTGCAGTAGTTGCCCACCTACACTTGAAGGGTTGCATTGTGTACTCCTATCTGGATTACTGGCTTTTCACTGCACCGTCCCCTGAATTGCTAGCCGCTCACATCTCATTGGCTGTCTCAACCCTAATCTCCTTGGGCCTTCAAATTGACTTGAATAAATCTGTCCTATGTCCCACACATTACATTTCTTTCATTGGGGCTCAGCTTGACTCCTACAGGAGCAAGGCCTTCCTCCCTCGTAATAGGGAAGCCTCTCTATGGCGATGGTGCTCAGGCTTTCCTCCAGTAGGTTCCAGTCAAT
>NW_015222211.1:0-1001 GCF_001447785.1 Gekko japonicus | reverse complement strand
GGCAGCGCCGGGGAACGGGCCTCTGGGGGCCCCCTGGGGGACTTGTGATCCCTAACTGGATTTGAGCACAGATGCTGCATCACTTTCCAGCACAGAGCAGAACTGATAAACAAAAGCTATATGAAGCTTCTCAGGGATCTTCCTAGAGACTCCCATTTGAATCTTAAGAATATCAATCCTCATTCTGTCTTGAGGTTTCTTTTCCCTATGGTTTCAAAGGAAAATAAGATCACAATATCACACTGTTTCTCCAGATAACAAAATATAAAGAGAACAATTCTATACAGTTTACATTTAAAAATATTTCTAAGAATATCTCATGATTATTGAACAGCTAGTTCCTAATTCTTAGAATCTGGAGGCTCATCTGCTAAATGTTGAGATCTCACTTTCAAGCCCCTTCCTTCACATATGTGTATTTTTGAGCCCTTCCAGCCGCACTGATGAGAATGAACAGATAAAATTACTATAAAACCATATCACAGTCCCACCCAAGTTTACCCAAGGAAAAGCTCTGAAGATTCTCAGGTGACTTTCCAGCAGCTAGCCTCTCTGTCTTTGTGCTTCTTGCTGTTCATGCAATCCTGCAAAGTCAGCTGGTGTTAATTATAACATTCTACAGTGCCAAAGGACCAGACAAGTGCTGGCTAGGTGGATGCACTGAGAACAGACTCATTCCTTTTCTAAAAAGAGCAGAGACAGCCATCTTTCTGAATTTGCATTCTGGAATGAATGTTGGTGAACCTGGCACAGACTCAAACTGATTCAGAAAAATGTGAGGGGTGGTACAGAGCCTGGCTTTGTAAAAATATCTTGGGTTTGTGGAAGGAAACCATTCCTCTGATGGAATACTGCGGTTCCATTCAGCAGTGGTGGTGGTAGTTACAAGGATGCTGTAACGCCCAGCCCCTGATGCTCAGCAGCAGCTCAAGGGAGAAAGAAAGTCCATACATAATAGGTATGAAAAAGCCCTATTAGCTCAGCTAGAAGGGAGGTAGGCC
>NW_015222210.1:0-1001 GCF_001447785.1 Gekko japonicus | reverse complement strand
ACATGCCAAAAAAGGTAACTGGACTGGAAAACTCATGCCTTGGACTGGGAAATATTGTTGCTGCAGAGCCTGCCAGTTGCAATAAACAACTCTGGGTTAGATAGGCCAATGATTTAGCTCAGTAGGAGGCAGCTTCCCTGAGGGATTCTGGCATATACAAAATTTAATTAAGAATGGTACCATGTCATTACAATTCATGGGATACCTTACACTTTTGAATTGTAAGACAACAGCTTGATGCACTCTGTTCTGAATTGGGCAACACAAACAAACAAGGTTGACTGGAATGTGAGCAGGAGATCAGAAACAGTGCTATTCAAGAAAGCAAATCCTGTGAGGGAAAGTGTAGGTATGTGTAACCTAGAGAAAAGAAGATTAAATTATCATCTTCCAACTATTTTAAAAGGGTGTTACAATATTAATGATAACAGTTGATCGGACTGTTAACCCATGAGTTAATAGTAGGGCTTTGCCACCTTTGTTAACGTTTTCATGTTTTTAAATATAAGTAGATATTAATGAATTTGCTGGAAACAAACAATGAGGAAGGTCAGCTCTTTTATATCTGGTTTTTGAGATTTCAGACATATCTGCCTGTCCACTACTGAAAACAAAAAAATGGTCAAGATCAAATTTTGTCTTGTCTGGCAAGGCACCTCAGTCTTTTCATGATTTTATATGTGGGTGCATGAGTAGTCAAAGGGGAGAAGAAATCCCATTTCGTTCCTTACTTCTTCCAGGTCTCCTCACTGTCACCTCTCTCTCTTTTTCTTGGTTGCTACCACCTTTTTGCTCCTTCTGATTGCTATCACTTCCACCAGTCTTTCTGATTCTCCAGCTCACCACCAACTTGAACTCCCACTGGCCACCACCACCAAAGGCCTATTATCAGTCTGGACCCAGATACCTCAGCAAGCACTGTGGTAACACCTGAATCTAGACATTTTTAATGTCTGTAAATTTGTGTCAGGGTGTTGTCCCCAATTTTTTTTTTAAAAAAA
>NW_015222209.1:0-1001 GCF_001447785.1 Gekko japonicus | reverse complement strand
GGGGGAGTGCACATGAGCACACTGCCCTGCCTCCACTTGTGTGTGAGGGCCAGCTCATCAGCACGGCATTGGCATCTGTAGGTACCATCTGTGTGACTGGGAATATTTGAAAAAGCAGCATTCCTAATCACAGGGATGGTTTCTACAGACATACACAGTCTACGCATGTAGACACACCCATGAACCAGTAATCATGCATACGCAGGGGTGGGGCCATTGCACATGTGCCCACTTCCCATTTACAAGTAGTGTCTGTTCTACTGCAGTGGGTCTCTGTGGTCTCAGGCCGGTCTTTCCTCGCTGCCTTATCAGAGCTTCTTTAAAAGGGAAACGTCAGAGATTGAACTTGAGCATGTGCTCAACAGCTCTGCTGTGGCCCTTTCCCCAGTGCCTGCTTTTGGCATTCATCAATGCCTCCTTGCAAATGGCTACCTCCGTATGCCCGTTTCAGCAATCTGTTTACCAGATGCAGAGCATAAGTCACCTTGGAACTAGATGTATGCGATCAGGGATTTATTTTTGGGGTCGGCTGTTAGACTTTTTGTTCTGCTGTGCAAGGCTGCAATTATAGGCCATTACTTTTCCAATATGAAATGGTCAGATTGGAAAAAACTTATTGGAAAAGACTTGTCAGCCTCTCGGCCTGTATACAAAACATGGTAAATAACAGATCTGGATCTTAATGGTGAGAACCTATATGAGAAAGGAAGCTGTATATGGAACTGTGGAAACCAACTTGTAACTAGGGACATTCAAATTCAGCCCCTTCATTTGCCAGGCATCCCTTCTGCCTTTTCATATGATAACACTGTGTTTTTGGGACTCATAGCTGCAAAGGCAGACTAGCAATGTTTAGGGTGTACATCCAACTTGCTGTTGTTCATCACATCTCCATTATTATGGACAATAGGCTTTTAACTGCGCACCATTTTGCCCATTCAAAAGCAAGGAAGTTCCTAAGTACTTCTGAAACTTTCTGTTTTCGCAGCGTAGATCTAAAC
>NW_015222208.1:0-1001 GCF_001447785.1 Gekko japonicus | reverse complement strand
GCACATGATCTTACTTTACAGGCTTTATGTGTGAGATCTTATTTGAGCTTCCTCATTAAACAGCATTGGTGCTGAACACTCTGAAAACCTAAAGCAAGCCCCAAAATATCCATCACAAAGGAAGACGATGCAGAGTGCTGTCACAAATGATGTAGCCTAAGCCTTGGGCTACTAATATAGGACCAAACAACCTAGGCTTGATGGGCTGCAAATGTTGCAATGACATTTCTCTCTCCCTGACCCCCTTAAGCACTCTAGCAAAAACTTTAACTCCCAGAAAGAAAAATAGTAAGTTGAGGTTGGAGAAAAAAAATATGACTTAGGCTGACCTTTTCCCTCTTCAGATTGAATCAAGTCATGGAGGAGGACATGAAGAAAACAGGAAACCATGTGAAGAAATCACCGGCTGAACTTTTTCTATCCTGTCAGAGTATGAAATAAAGATGTCTTGTCAAAGCAGTCACACCAGCACTAGAAGTATTTCTTTTAAGATGGTGAAACATACTTTTAACCAAAGTCTATTATAGCCTTCTCTATATACAGCAAAGAGAATTTTTAAAGAATGTGATCATTCTGATTCATCTCAGTTCACATTTAATTTGTTTTTGTAGCAGCACACATAGCACATAGTTTCTTTTCAAAGAGTTTATACAAAATTCTTGTTTTCAAGTATCATCATCTATCTATATAAAGTATATAGACTAGACTTGAGCATGGGAGTTTATGCATGTGTATGGGACTTGTGCATGGGAGTCTGACCCCTAAGGCAAGGCATTGGGTAGCCAGAGGAGGGGAAGGCATATGAGCAATAAGGTTTGGATTTTAGCACAGCAGAGTAAGCATTGGGAGGAAAAGTCCTACCCCATGTCATTTAGGACTGGAACACCTACAGCTTGCAATAAATTAAGAAGGCCAAGAGCCCCTTTCTCTCTGCTCTCCCCTTAAGGAATACAGCTTATGCCCTTATTAGGGAAACACTGGCTGTCTTGTAAAAGTGAAAC
>NW_015222207.1:0-1001 GCF_001447785.1 Gekko japonicus | reverse complement strand
CTGATCCAGCAGGACTCTTCTTACGTTCAGGAGGTGGTTTCCAGAGGCAAATCAGAGACTGCTGCAGTGGATCTTCTTAGCATTGTTGTAGCCAGTCCTCAAACTGGTGTACTAGCACTGTCTTAAAAAGGAAAGGGGCTGCATACAGCTCAGTAGCTGAACTCATACAGAAGGTCCTTGATTCATTCCCTGATACCTCAATTAAAAGGATCTCAAGGAGTGGGAAAAGCTTTTACTAAAATCCTTGAATTGCTCTTGTCTCTTGAGAATAGACAGTATCGGTCAACCTGGTTATTGGTCAAACTCTGTGTAAGGCAGCTTCAGTTGCTCTCGACAGCTACTATGTTGTTTAGACATGATGGAAGTGAACACTTGCTTATTCAATGGAAATACTGTTTGCCAACTTCTGTGTACTTATTCTCTTTGGTAGGACAACAGCATTATCCTAAATGGAAGCGTGGTACTCAATACATCCCGACTGCCAAGTTATTCTTATGGAGAACAGTTTAATAACGGCGACTGGGAGCGCTACAAGCTTTGCATGTGTTTGGATGGGACTCTATTCCGTGTTCCAGTGAAGAGCCGCAACATGGGTTGTCAAACTTCAGTTAATCCATGTGGTAATACGTATTAAATGCGAAGCCAGAACATGACTGAAAGACATTTGTATTTATTGAGTTGGATTCTTCCAGTTTTTCCATTTATACAAGGGGAAGGAAGGGCTACTTTTGTCCCCTGAAAAGGTTGTGCTTGGAATCATGGGACATAGGATCAGTATCAGATTAGACCACACTTCTTGTGCCAGTGGAAAAGCTGATAGGAGCCAACCCAGTGTTTAAAGAGTTGCATGTTTGTAAGGATTTCTCTTTTTTACAGCCGTTTATAGTGGTATTATTTGAACTTTATAATGCAAGACACTGCATTCAACATTATTAGATCATGTCAGTCAACTTGTTCAAGTAGGCTATTTATGCTAAACTTAACTGCATTTCAGTAAGATA
>NW_015222206.1:0-1001 GCF_001447785.1 Gekko japonicus | reverse complement strand
TTCCTTTGAAATGCCTATGATGCTTTTTTCTCCAGGAGAAATAGCATGACTAAGTCATTCCCCACTCCTGGTGATTGGTTCATTCCCTCTGTGACATCAGCTTTGACATCACTTCCTGCTTGTCCATGTAGACACACGAGTGAGCCACCTTTGCTGTAGAACTACTAGGGCTCCTTTGAGTGAGTGGCCTGATGTGGCTCACCTGTTTCCATTCAGATGAGCCATCACTGCTACAGCCAGTTCCAGACTACCCCCAAGCAAGCTCTTCACACACTTCTGGATTCAGTGGGAATTTGGAAATATCTTATCAAAGGATATTTCACCTTGAAGATCATCAGGTGCTTTGTCTAAGGAGGAATCAGCTCCCTCAGCGTTCTTGCATCCATTGTTTCTTTTCAGTTATCACCGGTGGCTTCTTTTGGCACCTTCATCTGGCACAGCTCCTTTTGACGGCTGTATGAGATTCAGAAATCAACAGGTTCAGCTTTAGCCACCACTGATCATTGTGATAAAGACATAGGAGCTTTGCCAGAAGAAAAGACAGCAAGTCTGGCTTTAAAGTCATAGTTACGGATGCTCTGGACACACTGCTGGAAATGGACTCCACTTGATAAGAGAGAGGATGTGCATTCGCGTACATCTGAGCCAAATATACAGTCTAAGATTGCTGTTTCGGGTCAACATGGAAATATTCAGATGCACACCCCCAGGTCTATTCTCACAGAAAAGAAGAACTCTTTAAAATAACAACGCTTTAAAACATGACGGGATCAGGCACTGCCAAGCAGCTGTTCCGATACCTGAAAAATTCAGGTCCGGGGGTAAGGGTGGGGGGTCGGACAGACTGAATCAGCTATACAAACTGGAAAGGGCAACCCAGATATTTGGGGTAATGAAGCAGGTGCCCTACTGGAAACCTGGATCTGAAACAATGTATTTTTAAGTGCACACCCCTAGTAAGAGAACCTTGGCAACGAAGGCCCTTTCTGTACTCTCCTTTT
>NW_015222205.1:0-1001 GCF_001447785.1 Gekko japonicus | reverse complement strand
CTCCCCGGCCTCCCTCCCTCCCGCACGCGAGCCCGGCTGTTCTGCTGCAGACCAGCAGGGCTCCCCTCGGAAATGACCCCACTCACCACCATTCCTGGCTTAACCCCGGCTTGTTCTCAGGTGCCGCTGCCTACGGGCCACAGGCCACAGGGACAAAAGCCGCCTCCCGCCGCCCTTCCCGCCCTGCTCTCCCTCTCGCCCTAGGCCAGTCTGCCAGTCCGTGGCTCTCCTCCTCTGCCCCGCCCCGCCTTCACCTTCTGAAGTCTATGCAGGACCGGAGAATGAAGCAGGGGCTCTGCCTGAGGTGTGGCGAGCCTGGCCACTTCGCCGCTGACTCAACCCGTGCAAAGAGAAGACAGCGGAGCGGCGCGGCTCCGGAGCACAAGTGAAGCCGGGAGCAGCCAAGAGCCCTTCAGGCTGATGCGGGAGGGAACCCAGATGGAGCTTCCTCAAGCGGAGACGAAGCCACCCAGTCCAGGGAAAAGGCTGGGACCTGCTGTGAGGTCTGAAAGCAACCGGAGTGAGGATACCCCCCCAGGGAAGGGTGAGGGTGCTCATGGACTCAGGGCGTGCCCCAGGGACTTAGTAAGTCCTGCAGTAGTTACAGGGCTGGGAGTACCCGTGCAAGCCCTCCCTGAGCCCTTAATATCCAGCCAGACTGGATGGTGCCAGTAATTGATTATATTTACTTATTCGGCTATGGAACCATCCTACCAAAATGATCATAAACACTTCTGTGATTATAGAAATTTTTGATTGCTTCTATTGATTTTTGAGATTGATTAATGAATTAGTGCTATTATTGATTAATCGTTGGAAGTGATTAGTGCAGGGTGGTTTTATCGCCGGCCTTATAGGATGACTGGCCAGATGACTGAATAATTATTGGCAATCAATTAATGAGATAAATTGTACAGTAGGACGGGTTGTGTAACTGAGGCCTTAACAGCACTGGAAGCTGTAACTTATTACTGGCAGTCATATACTGGATGCATTCTCAT
>NW_015222204.1:0-1001 GCF_001447785.1 Gekko japonicus | reverse complement strand
CTGTAACAGAACTGTTACCAATTAGGATCCGCATCGGATTAACAGGCAGAACTGTGTTCCATCCCAAGATTCTACCTGGATGGCAGGTTCATGGGCTGCCAGTTCTGCCTCCAGCCGCTTGTGCTTCTTCCTCAGGTTCTGCACTCCAGTTAGGTCTCTGCCGTAATCCTCGGAGCTAACTAGCAGCTTCTTCTCCCTGCATGCCAGAGGGAAAAGGTAGCAAAAATACATTAAAAAAATAATCCTCCCCTGAACGTAGTAGCTACCTTGCGTGGACAACACCACAAAGAGCACTACAAGTTTAAGCCTCTTCCGCACGTACTTGATCCAGGACTCTTCATCATCCATGTCCCGGAAGAACTGATGCAAGCGATGGGACTCGTTCAGCTTGGCACGGCGGGCGGCTGCCATGCTTTTGATCCTCTGGAAACGCCCATTGATGGTGTCGCGCTTGTCCTTTACTTGGGAGGTGTCAAAAGCACTGCTGGTCATCAGACTGTCGGCTTGGCCATTCAGGTCTTTCAAGCGGTCCTGGAGAAACACAGAGAAGCCAAGAGTAAGTGAGAAACGAAGCACACATCTTGGGTCCACGACTACTGGCCCAGGAAGAGGGCCAGAAAAATTAAATGTTGACCCACAGGTAGAGATGCCAACCAGTTCATATTTTTCTGGTGTTCCGTCCAGCAACCAGCACTGGGGCCTGGAGAGAGAGCAGACTTCCTGTCTTGTTCTTCTACAACACTCGAAGGCTGCCGGGTCCCACCCCAGCACCACCCTGACGTGCCGGGCCTTGCCCCTGGTTCCGCTCCTGCACCCCAGCTTTGGACCTGGCTCCTGGCTCACCCTCAACCTGTGCTGGCTCCGTGGCATTGCCTCACAAAGGTGTGTATCTGATCTAAGTGTTACGAACCACCAAGAAAGGGAGCCTCTTTCTAATGGAAGTACACTGCTTGGAGCTTCTTCCTTTGGGGCGAGAGCAGTGTTCCCTCTAAGTTGAGTTA
>NW_015222203.1:0-1001 GCF_001447785.1 Gekko japonicus | reverse complement strand
TCTCTCTCTCTCTCTCTTTTGCGCTTGCCAACACAACACAGCAATCCAGTTGTTTCCAATAAACTTCAGCGTTGTTTGGCAAGTACAGGAAATGCTGATAAGTTAATTCACAGGTCTTCCCCAACCCACTCAATGATGCTGATTGGCTTGGATTAAAATTAGATGTGTTACAAAGAGGGGTAGAGCATCCGTTGTTTTGAAGTCAACATGTTTACCATTGGCTTTATAGACTAACCTTTGACATTAGAAAATTATCAGAAAATTGTTCCGGGAAGGCACGTTTTTGAGTGTGTTTAAATGCCCAGGACAGATAGGCTGGCAAGGAGGACCCTGGAGTCACCCGTTGTGAAAGACAAACAGTGAAGTAGAGGAGATAAATGCATTCAGCACTCTTAGCACGAATACAATTGAAAAGCTTGGCAGTGGAGGTAATCTTGTAATGGCTCTGAGCACTTTATCTTAACCATGAATGAATTATTGCTTTCTTCAGCTGCAAAAACAACTCCAGTTAGCAGACACTGAGGACCAGAAGAAGAGTACACATCCCCATGCAAGTCTGTGGACAGCGAAGTGCTGTCTGCGTCAGAGCCTCATGCTTAAGGAAACAAATCGAATGTTGAGGAATTGCTAAGAAAACATGAGCATTAGAGTTGCAGAAAGGCCCTTTTCTAGGAGACAATAACAAGCACTGTGATTTTAGAGTTAGGAAGCTCAGGACAAGCATCTCATCCTCTCAGAATGCATTGCTGATAGGTGGGTTCCTCTGTCGCCTACAGCTCAGAGCGGATTCACATGATACAAGGTCCACATGGTGGACATGCAGCTGCCTCAAGGACCTTGGGTTGGGTTAGAGCTTTCCCTGGAGCTCTTTGCTAGAAATTCCCAGTTGTGTATTAGCCCAGTCCAGATTGGGACCATTGCACATGAGAGGAAGAAGATTCAGCCTTCCCTTCATGCCATTTTCCTGACCTGAAATTATCCCAGAAAGCCACTGGGGAAAC
>NW_015222202.1:0-1001 GCF_001447785.1 Gekko japonicus | reverse complement strand
AACACCAGCCGTAAAGAGACAACTAAGAAAGCAGGCACATTATCATGGAACATGGAGTTACCATCAAGTTACCATGGAAGGTAGAGATGTACTTCAATAAGGAGAATATTCAAAGGGTGTCCCACATATACACACACATGCAGCTTCAAGTGGTAACATTGTGTGGTTTGGCTAATTGTATAAAGAACAGGACGAGGGGATGGGATTCTCTTGCTAACTGCAAAGTTGGCAGTCTTGTATTTAAAATTATCTCCCATTTCCTCCCATGCCCCAGAGGGAAAGTGACATATGTCAGGTGTGCAGAGCGTTATAAACTCCAGGTCGCCACAAATGTTACATGACTCAAAAGCAGTCCTCTCCCTTACGGAGCTGCTGTTCTCATTGGTATGTACTATGTGCCACAGACCAACCGTCAGCCTTAAAAGAAAAAAAGAAAAAAGCTGAATAGAGTAAATGTCAACACTAAATAAATCCTATTGCCAACAAGCTGCCAGCAAACATTTATCACACTTCTGGTAATGCTCAAAACAGTTACTGCACAATGATGAATCATACCCTTATATTGCACACATGTTGATCATAAACATTTATCAGACTTCTGGCAGTGTGCACAGCACTAGAGAGACAGTATGGTTTGTAAAAGAATGCCTGTCCCTTTTCTGTCCCCCGTGGATTCTCTTCTGTTTTCTTAAAGCATAATGAAAAGGAGGAGGCTGACTCGAGGAGTGCATAAGGCCGACAGCCCATGTGGAATCCCCCATGTGGTCCAGAATAAAAGAAGAGATTGGCAACCTAATCCAAAACATGTGTAGTCAGAAGTACATTCCACGGAGTTCAATGGAATTGACTTCATACTAAACCTCAGTAGGATTTGGGTCTTAGAGGCTGTACGTCTTCATTATTACTCGCTTTCTGTATCATCTTTTTGTCCTGCCGTTCGTAATGAAGCTCAGAAGGCTTTCTCATCTTTTTCTGTCAACAACCTCATGAAGTATGCTGGG
>NW_015222201.1:0-1001 GCF_001447785.1 Gekko japonicus | reverse complement strand
TGTCTGATCGTGCCCTTTAGATCAGTCAGAAATTCATAGCTGAGTCAGATCTAAAGGCATGTCTGACTGCGGCCGATGGCTGCAAAATATGGCGATTCACGTTCAGACCTCCTGACCTCGGATACTTTTGGTTTAAGAGCAAGGGATTTAGAGGGAGGGGGCGCAGGCAATGTACTTGGGAGGGTGTGGCTTTGCTTAGGATGGCATCTTTGGCCCTGTGTCCTTTTTTCAGGAAAAAATTGGGGGGGGGAAACAGTTTCCCCCCCGAATTTTTCCGGTTTTCCCCTGGGCCTTCACATCTCTAGTCCAGGGGCACCTATAAGACCAACACAGTTTAATTCTGCATGCACACAAAAGTGTATACCGAGAATTCAACTTTATTGGACTTGAAGGTGCCCCTGGACTCAAACTTTGTTCTTTTAAAAGACACATTTGCTTCTTTTTATTTTGGTTTTTGCTGCTATGCGTGGGTTTATGACGGTTCGACACGACAAAATTGCTGACGACAGACTTTTCCCTCTACCTCCTTCTATTCCAGAACTGGACCTTTTGCACAGTCAGTCCTGAATCATGGTTGCAATATTCCACAAAGGCTGGTTTCTTTGTTTTTTGCAGTACAACTGCTTCACACAGGAGTGTGACATATTTGATCAGTAAATTTGCAGACAAGACATGTCATCGCGTCACCACGCAACCTGTTTAAACTGCAGTTTAATTCCGATACGAAACAACCATTTGGCTGCCCCTCTGGAACGCAACCCTAAAGGAAGAAAATTTTAAAAAGAAAAAAAAGTGATTTCTTTTTCTGTTTTGCTTTTACTACTAGCAAGGGTGCCATGGCCAGGAACTCTGTTTCAGACATTCCAGAACTGATATAAATAGAAATGTGCAATTGTAGATTATGGATGGTCATCTTCTGAATTCTTAGGAGGAAGGACACTATTCTCAGGCATAGTTAGAGTTTCCAGGTTCTAGGGTTGCCAGATCCAGGCTGTGAAACT
>NW_015222200.1:0-1001 GCF_001447785.1 Gekko japonicus | reverse complement strand
TGATACATATTTTGAATAGACCTTGCTCAAGTTCACAGAAAAGAACAGGTTGAACCAACTATCATGCTCCAGGTAAATCTGCATATTGCTTCCCAAATTGTGGATGCTATACAAAACCATCACATTTCCACCAGGTTTTCCCAGGGCCAAGAAGTGCTCATTGTTGTCATTGCAGCATCAAATATGTAGCCTTGTTTTTATTGCTGAGAGATTTTTGTGCTGCCTTAACACCTATTCTCTTGTGAAATCCCACACTCTTTGGACACCAAAGAATATCATGGTTAAGGAGCTCCCTGCTGCATGAACTTATTGTCCATCTAAGCCTGTAAAACAGCTGAACAGCAGATATGCCCCCCCCCAATAAATTCACAGCCTCAGAAACCTGTGCTTTGACTAGCTAGATTTGAGTCCATTAGAGATCAACAAGCTTTTTGCGGTATATAAGAGAATCAAGACTCCCTTCGTCAGATACAGTGCTTCTGTCTGACAAAGAAAGTTTTGACTTTTGAAATCTTATACCCCAAAAATCTGGTTGGTCTTTAAGCCACTAGTGGGCTTGAATCTAGATGTTCTACTGGCAGACTACCCTCTGAAATTGTGCTTTGATTGTGGCTCATGGTTTGGTGGGTACTCATGCAGTACTGGTTCCCACCAGCAGAGAGCAAACTTTAGTTCTTCATATTGTCCCAGGGAGAATTTCACAGGTTACACCATCCAGATCCGTGGAACATATCCTGCAGGGCAGCTTCTTTGTCTGTTTGCCTTGCTTCTCCTTGCCTTTCAGGCTAAACCATTCTGAAGAGCTGTTGCCTCATCTACCACCCAATATGTTTGCATGAACAAGTAAGACTGCTGTCCACAGACAAGAGAACTAAACTTGTGTCGGAGAGTTGATCTTCTCGATGTAACTCAGAACATCAAAACTCAGGAGACGGCATTAGCCAGTCTAGCCCAGTCTTGTCTGCTCTGACCTGCTGTGGCTTTCCAAGGCCTGATGCCAA
>NW_015222199.1:0-1002 GCF_001447785.1 Gekko japonicus | reverse complement strand
TGCAAATTTGATAAGCATCCCCTCTATTGTCTTCCTCCAGATGATCATCTCCTTCCCTTATTTTTGCCCCAGCATCGAGTATTCACTTTTTTTTGGGGGGGGGGGTCCATTTAGCTACCACAGCTAAGAGGACTACAGAAAAGGACTTCACAAATTTTCCAGACCCCACTCCTTGCTTAGATAAATCCTATTGTTGAATCCAGCCTAAAATGTCTAACAAATTGCCCTATCTGGATTTTTGATGAAAGGTTGGTGAGGCAGGGCAAATTCTAGCTCCAATGAAACACACCTCGAGGCAGATTAAGGCTTAGGTCCCAGCTAAAATTACCAACTTCCCTATCTTTTGCCCCACCCCCCACTTCAGCCCCAAATAGCCCCTAAATAATGCTCCTGAGGGAGTCGAAGGTCCACCATGGTGGGTGATTGGCACAAATCTCTCCCTTGCGTCCATGGGAATTTTAAGTGGGATAGAACCCAGTGACCATAAATATCCCCCCCCTTTTTTAAGCGATAAGCAGGAACAAGCAAAAAAAATTGTTTTAAAGGCCATGTTTTAGGTATGACTCTATCTAAAATGCTAAACTCTTTGTTGGATCAACAAATGCTAATGACAATAAAGGACGACATTTTGCTTCTTTCTATACAGCTTCCTTGAGATTTAAAGATAAGCACGGTGCTTGAAGATGAGGTATCAGAGGCTAATGCACACGAAAACCTTTACAAGTTTTAACAAGGTCGCTGGTTAGTTCGGCAATTAACCTTCTGCCTGTACATTTAAAGAAAAATGGTATTTCAGTATTTCTTCTTGCAGCAGAATTACTGTAACAGAACCGCTGATAAATATCAGCGCAATCAGCTGGGAAACTGAATCTCTCCACCTGCAGACAAAACAAGTCCTTCACACTCTTTTGCAAGTAACACCTCTGCACCTACAAAGACCTTGCAAAAACCTGAAACTTAACACACAAATGGGAAATGTTTTAAAAGCCACACGTTTGGGAG
>NW_015222198.1:0-1001 GCF_001447785.1 Gekko japonicus | reverse complement strand
CTCTTTTTCTACAAAATGACACCTGGGCAGAATGAGAGCCTATCCAACACAGTGTGTCTGGGAAATTGCCCATAAAATCCTCAAAATTGAGAAAATTAGTTCAAAGGAAACTGAAAGGACAATTAAGACGGCTTGAGCATTTCCGGAAGCATGGATTCAAACCTACCATACCAGTTGTCTAAATAAAAGGTAGATCAGAGAGTGGAAACGGCACAAACAAATCCCAGAGGACGTGGCGTAGTTAAATGGCAGAGTCAAAGGGAGCTCTGAAGAGCGAGAAGAGTTCCTTTAGAATGCAGAATTCTTTCTTGTCCGCTTGAAAAACATGAAGAACCCCTTCTGGCAAAACAAACATACATTTTATAATAAGGCAGGTCAAGTATGGAGAACAAATAGCTAAAGGTATAGGAAGAAATTTAAAGGAATTTCTTGTAAAGTTCACCAGAAGCAAGAGACCAAATAAAGCGGGCTAGTAAGGATGAAGGAACATTAAAGGGAAACGGGGAAATTGCAAAGAAGCTGAAATTAATTATTTGCATCAGTTTCCACTGCAGACCATGTTAGGGAGATACCTAGTCATGGAACTGAAGAACCGCATCAAACAGAGGCGACAAAGGGTCTAAGTTTCAGAACTAACTGGCATTTTTTTAAAAAAAGAAACAAGCTACAGAGGCCAGATGGTATTCACTGGAGAATTCTTTAACAGCTCAAATAGGAAATGGCTGAACTAATAACTACAATATGTAAGTTGTCACTGAAATGAATCTCCCTACCAGAAGGCTGGAGGGTGGCCAGTGTAAGACTAATTTTTTTTAAAAAGGGGGGAATCCAGGGACTTCTGTAGTTCTGTAGACTTGTCATCTCAGCTTCTGCCCCAGGTAGCAGGCTAGACTGGTTCAACATCCAGAAGAAGTCGAGCTTTGTCGAGGAAGCAGCAGCAGCAGCGTTTCTGCAAAGGGAAGCCACCCCTGTGGGCTCCATGGCAGAGCACGTGCTCCTCT
>NW_015222197.1:0-1002 GCF_001447785.1 Gekko japonicus | reverse complement strand
GTGGGCACCAGGAAAGGTATTGGCAGGCACAATGGTGCCCATGGGAACCCTGCATTAAATAATAAAATAGCTATCAATTTGATGAAAAGCCGAGAAGGAACTGGTGAACATCTTTAACCAGAAATGATTTGGCACCTAATGCATGCAAATCTATCACAAAGCTAAGGCCTCTGTCCAACAAGATATCCATCCCTAAGTTTCATATCTCACTAATAGCAAGTTTGTGATATTTACAGTAGTCATTTTACTAGGTTTGACCCTCATGTTAATTGAACAGAAAACTTCTCCAACAAAAAACCACTAGAAAATGATAGACTGATCAAACTTACCAGAATCAGGTAGGACAACATCTACAGCAAAGGATGTCATCTCACCCATTAGAACATCAATAATGGTCAAAGAGCAACACTTTCCCATAAGAAGTGGAGCAACAGTGCTGCTGCAATTTGAATCCCATTCTTTCATAGCTGTGATGACATTAGCAACACAGCACTTAATAGCCTAAAAACCAATTAAAGTATGCTTCTTAGTAACTCAGTATTAGTAGCTATTAAGGGCACTTAAAATGTTAATATTAAAAGCAAAAGGCTTTCAAATGGGCAAAATCTAAGTTAACAATGCAATCCTTACTCCCATCTAAGCCCACTGGAATATTCAATGCACTGGGACTGGAGTTAACTCTGAATACAGATGTACTGGTAGGACCATCAGAACTATGATTGCTATATGACAGCAACTAAACAATTCTGTTTACTCAAACTTGCACTTTTTAGAAACACAAGATATAAAAGGAAGTATTTCACCTTGAAGAGAAGGTATAATTCCATGAGGCACATTTTTTAAAGTTTGTGATGGTCACTGCTGCCTCTAGGTACAGTAGACACTATCCAATTGGTTTTAGTGGTTAGAGTGGTGGATTATGACTTGAAACAAGTCAAACACCCACTCTGCCCATGGAAGTCTGCTGGGTAATCTTGGGCCAGTCACCTACTCTCAGCCTAA
>NW_015222196.1:0-1003 GCF_001447785.1 Gekko japonicus | reverse complement strand
CCCCCCTTTCTGCTCATTTGCTTTATACCGCTAAAGGAACCCACTCTCTGCTATGAGGTATTTCAGCATTCCCTAAACAGTTGAAATTGGGTATATATGTGCTTTTAGAATTCCTTAATTTATTAGAAAATTCTGAAAATAGGGCATTTTTACATTTAAATGTTAAGATCCAGGACCTAAAGTTTACCTTATAAGGCAACACCCCAGCAGCGAGCAAACAAAACCATCTATAGGGTAGAATATTGGCCTGTGGGAGTTCTATGGCTTCTTTAGACTCTTGGATCCTCCTTGGGGGAATCTCCAGTCACAGCCAGGCACTTGTATCTGCTGCTTCAGACTGACATGGCTACCCACCTGGATCTATCTGGATAGCTCAGACTAGCCCAGTCTCATCAGATCTTGGAAACTAAGCATGGTTGGTCTTGGTTAGTATTTGGATGGGAGACCACCAAGGAATACCAGGGTCTCTACACAGAGGCAGGCAATGGCAAACCACCTCTGAACATCTCTTGTTTTGGAAACCCTATGGTGTTGCCATAAGTCAGATGGGCTTAATGGCAAATTTTTTTAGAAAACTTAAAAGTCACTCAATGTATGTGAACAATTCGCAAGAAAGAAAGAATTATGGGTGAAAGAGAGGGAGTCTAAGAGTGATTTCTTGTTTACTTGTTATATTCCAAAAGGCATGTTAATCTGGTATGATTCTTGGGTAAACATCTCTCTTATCCTGCATCTCACTGAAGAGAGAAAGCAGTGAGTGGATCAGGTTCCAATTCAACACAGCAACTCCTTGGCCAGTCATCAACCCATTCACCCATCCTTCCTGTAAAGAGCTTTGGGTTGCATCCATGTCTCTTCTCCATTTTACCCTCATAACAGCTCTCTGGAGACAGACCAGGCTGAGAGAGAATGACTGCCCCAAGGTCACCCAGAGAGTTATATAGCAGAGTGGGGAACTGAACATGGGCTGCGGTCACTGTAAAGGCTGGTTGCACCTTTTCCC
>NW_015222195.1:0-1002 GCF_001447785.1 Gekko japonicus | reverse complement strand
TCCTGTGATCCAGCAGCTAGTAGATACAGCTGGCCATTATTTGTATCATTTATAGTGAGAAAGACGAGATAAATGTTTGAATCAATAAACGTTGTCTTTTTTTTCTTGCGCCTTACAGAAAACCCAGAGCGTGCTGCTCTGTATTTTGTCTCCGGCGTGTGCATCGGCCTTCTCCTGACCCTGCTGGCCTTGGTGCTCCGAGTTTCCTGTCGGACGGACTGCAAACGCTCACGGTCAAAGAAGCCGCCACGGGAGACCGAGAGCGACAGCAGCGAGAGCGATGATGACTCAGACACCACCTCGGACCTGTCGGCCCGCCGTCATCGCAGGTTCGAGAGGACTTTGAACATGAACGTCTTCACCTCTGCCGAGGAGCTGGAGAGGGCCCAGCGGCTGGAAGAAAGGGA
Source organism: Gekko japonicus (assembly GCF_001447785.1). Classification (NCBI taxonomy): domain Eukaryota; kingdom Metazoa; phylum Chordata; class Lepidosauria; order Squamata; family Gekkonidae; genus Gekko; species Gekko japonicus. Next base: position 595 of record NW_015222195.1, on the reverse strand, counting down.
GCGCATCATCCGGGAGATATGGATGAACGGGCAACCGGACATCCCAGGGACCAGAAGCCTGAATCGCTACTACTAATGGCTGGCCCAGTTGACTGTTCGGTACTACATAGACGACACCTTCTAAGCCTACGAGGCAGAGATGAACCTCACTCTATAATGTCTTCCTTTCCAGAGAGCTTACGGAAGGATTGTCAACAACGAGCAATAACGCTTCCCATCATTCCCTTTGAGCCTCGTAATGGCTACCTAAGCCAGGTTTATCACCGACAAGTATTTGCTTCACAAAAATAAACATTCTCTTGTTACAGGAGAAAGGAAGGCCAGTTGGTGTTATTCTGGAGTGCAACAGGACGCTTGAGATTATCACTTGTTGTTTTGGAAGATTTGGAAATCATGGCACAGATTCTTTCTTGGCTGGTTAGTTTTTGCTTTTTGAGTGTCGTTATGAGGAACTCGGTAACAACTATTACAAGATTCATTGGTTGTATCCAGAGGATGTCTTATGCAAGCAGAAGGCACTTTTGTCTGCGCAAGGAGGGGGGGTTCCTCCAGTTTCTGTAGGTTCATTGCCCCCTGTTGCATTCCTCCATATTTG
>NW_015222194.1:0-1002 GCF_001447785.1 Gekko japonicus | reverse complement strand
GGGTAAAAGTTAAATAAATAAATAAATGAGGATAAGGTCATTCATTTTGATGTTGCTTTCCTCTATAAGGTGATATCTGATATTCATTGCCATAAATGTAGTCTTTCCTATTTTCTTTCCAGATTCCAAGGAGAAAGGGAGAACTCTTTGCCCAGTCTAGTTGTTTAGAGGCAATGGATTTTTAACCTAATCTTAAAAATGGATTCTCTAAGAGATCATATTGATCCCTAAGAGATCATATTGGTGGGTGGTTGTTTCAGTCACGTTGTACTGTGATTTAATTAAGCATCCCACCATACCTGGGACCAAGGGTCATATTCTGCCAGAAGAATGAATGCTCTCTGCTTTGTAAGAAACGTTTCTGTTGTTGATTTATGCAGAACTACTCCCAAGTCTACACCTTCAGTTTCACCAGTCATTATGGTTTGGATGGGTGTGTGAGAGCTGTTGCAGAATTTGACAGAGCAGTCCTTACAGCTTGGTTTTTTGAGACCACTTGTGCTGGCATTCATATATGTTAGCTTACTTAATCATCTCTATATGGGACTGCAGAGACAACAAAGAACAATTGGGTTTTTACCGATAACCAGTGTTTATTTATTTATTTATTTATCTGAGTAGTCCTCTGTACAGTCATGAAACCTGTCCCACCCCCCAAATTATTACATTTTGCACTATGTTTCTGCATGTGACACCAAGATGAAACTGTTTGGGACAATTCTTTCTTTTCCTCTTTAGGCATGCATGGATAGCAAAGCCTTTCTCTTGTGAAGAGCAGGAGCACTAGCTCCATGGTTAGTACTCTGTAATAGTCCAGTTCAGTCTTTATGATTGCCCCTGAACTTCCCGAATCATGCAATCACCATTTTATATGAATAGGACAACATGCATATTTTTCCACTTCAGTACACTGTGGTGCTCCTCCTGTCCAGTCTCATCCGGCTGCCTCTACATCATCTTTCCATGAGCCCTCTGTCCTCCCTAGGCCTCAGAACTGGAAGC
>NW_015222193.1:0-1002 GCF_001447785.1 Gekko japonicus | reverse complement strand
TCCAGTGAGGTGGAGGAAAACCAGGGAAGGCTTTTTGCTTTGGGAAAGAAGCAAATGGACAACCGGACATACATTGGTGGGCACTATGGGACCCACAGATGTCTTGTTGGAGATTATTGGAATAAAGTGAACATGGTGAAGGTGAGCATGAAGGTGAATGCCCAGCTTTGCTTATATTCTCTGTTCAAAGTCCTTAAGGAATGCCACTGGAGGTGTGAAAACCACAGTGGAGTAAATGTGGATCTGTAGTGGGCACTGAACCTTTAGGAGTTCATGCAGAACTCTGTCGGGAAGATGATCCATTTGGAATATGAACTCAGAGGCTCTGCATCCCTTTTAAGCTCTACTGCAGGCAACGAAAAGGTGAAGGTCTTTTCCGAATGCTTTAATTTAATACAAGAAGAGCTTTATTTGATGTCTAATACATGTAAGGCTCTTGCTTATCATCAATAGTTTGAGGGGGGGGGGGAAGACCAGTAAGACTACAGCCTGGCTAAGATGGCACTGTGTGACTAGGGCCTCTAAGCTGAGTCTCAGGACCACTTTGTCATTATGCATTTTTAAGGGGGAAAAGTCACTGACTCTGCATGTAGAGGTCACAGTGATCAAAAAGGCTTGTTTTTGCTGTAAGCAACTGAAAAGTGCATGTAGCCAGCGGTTTGAAAGGTTTTGACATTAATCTGCCTAAGACTGGTGATAAGCTGCACTGAGGAACTGGAGGCCTGGAACGAGGATACATATTCATCAGACCTTGAAGCAAGGTTTTGGATTCCTTGTGTACAAAGATAGATATTCTCTTTAAGGGCACTTGGAAAGCAGCAATAGCTACTAGATGGATGGTAAGAGAGGGAATAGCTAGTCTAAACTTCTTGAGGTGTAACAGGTATTCCCAAATGTGGCTAATAGTGCATCCCTAAGCAGAGTTACGTTCTTCTAATTCCCTTGAAGTCAATGGGATTTGAAAAGTAGAACTCTGTATAGGATTGCTCTGTAACTCCAAAA
>NW_015222192.1:0-1002 GCF_001447785.1 Gekko japonicus | reverse complement strand
GGGAGATGTTGCATCAAGCAACTGAGTACAAGTTAAGCTGCAAACAGGGTTCACTATAGAGTAAGAGAACAAATGCGGCATCAATTGGTTAAACAGACGGGGCACAGGCCAAATCTCCACCCTTCTACGTCCTGTCCTACATCTCCCAGCAGGCAGTGTTTCCAGTTCAATAGCTTATACTTGTATTTAAGAAGGCCACATGAGGGAAATACACTCTACATATGCTTAAAAGTTCTGTTTCCTTTATTACTACTCTATATTGCTAATCGAAGAAATTAAGGAAGATCCTGCTGTTTGATTTTGGAATCTGGGTGTTGGAAATGAAGAATACCGGGTGGTTTGGGGCAATGTCTCCGCCTAGCCTACCTTACTTGATTGCTGCAAGGCTGAACTAAAAAAACTTTCAAATCCTTGCAGAAAGGGAGTCCACAAATGAACAGACAAAGAAATATTGAGGCTGCTCAATATGTAGAGGCCTTTATGTGTCATTAAGTCCTGTTAGCTTGAAAAGAAGCAGAGTCCTTACTCTCTTCAGGAATGCACTTAGGACAAAACGCCATCCACTTTTAAAGTTCCTTTCTGCATCTCTAAAAGGTAATTTTGTATGTTTCCAAACTATTTAATACAATCTGAACTATCATAATACAATCTAGCTGTTTAGTCTGGAATTGCCATGATTTATTCACTCATTTTTAATGGACAACCCAGATGACACCATAGTATTATCTGACTTTTTCATATTTTTACATACTTGATCTGTGGCATTTTTAAAATTAAAACATAATTGCGGCACAAGGATGCTCTGAAGCGACAGTCGAAGCACTACTGAGGGTTCCCAGAGCTGCAGCCCCTTCCAGCCTTATTAGTTAGTTCATATTCTCAGCCAACTAGCTGTTTTTCTTCACAACATTCATAAATAAATAGCAGGGGAATTTAAAAACTGGGGGGCCTTTATTTTGTAGCAAGCCAACTCACTGATCACCTTTTCTCACTTTTTAAAAA
>NW_015222191.1:0-1002 GCF_001447785.1 Gekko japonicus | reverse complement strand
CTCCTGCAGGAAATGACCCCTGATTGAACATATGAAGCGGACTAATACCAAATCATCCTCTCGGTCTGTCTAGGCTGCTGATGTCTGCTCTGACTGCCACCAGCTTCCTTAGATCTCAGACAGAGAAACGGCTTCCCCGGCTCCTTCTGTTTAAGGTCCTTTAACTGGAGATGCCAGAGACGGAACTTGGGAATGCCTGCACGGAAAGCGTGTGTGTGCCGTCAACAGAGCGTTCTGTGCTCTGCTGCTCATTCACAGAAGCTGTATCTGTGATTCAAGTGACGGTTGCCCAGTCTTGTTCACACGTGGGCCTATGTAAGGTCAGGCTTCAGGCATTTCGATGCTTTCGTTTCTCCCCCGTGCAGACAGCTTGTGTGCATCATACCGCATTTGTTGCAAGCCAGGTAACCTCTCCGTGTTCTCTCTCCATCTGTGGCATACAGGTAATTATACTTCTCTAACCCACATGGGCGTTGTGAGGGCTAATTACTTAATGTCTGCTCAGCACTCCCATCGCACAAAGCACGATATAAGTGCTAAGTAGTTATGGCTATAATTATTGTTATCTCTTCTTATTATTCTGTTGTTTGTTAAATTGAGGACTTCCAAGATGCACTGGGTGATTCGCCTCCGTGAGAAGAGCTTGGTAGATCCCTGCGCTTCTGTGGATCTTGAAACAAAGGCTTCCTTAAAAAAAGGAACTTGGTAGCATAGTGATGGTTAAAAACACAGTGTGGAGGACACAGAATCATGCCACAGAGAGTCCCTGAGGATTTTTTTTAATGGGGGAAAAAGTGATGTTGTTCTACTGCAATCTCTATCTGAAGCACCAATGTCCATGGTGGCCATCCACTTTGAGCACACCCATTTCAAATGTTGTTTGCACAAGAGAAGACACTGGCTTGTATCTGAGCTTAAGGTATCTATCCCTGTACACGGGGTATGGCTAAATACTGACACTGTTTAGATTAAAAAGTCAGTTCAAACGTACAAATGCTGGCA
>NW_015222190.1:0-1002 GCF_001447785.1 Gekko japonicus | reverse complement strand
TTTCTACAAAAAGAGCCCTGGTAGCCACCCACCTCACCTCATAAAATGGGAAACACAGAGCAGGGTGTCAAGAGAAAGTCTTCATAGTTGAGCAGATTTGTATGAGAGCAAGCGATCCTTGAAGTACCCTGGTACCTGTAAAGGTAATTACCAGCACTTTGAATCATGCCCTATAGTGAATAGGAAGCCTAGAGTAAAATTTTGTCTCATTGTTGAGAAAAAACAGATGCAAGTGGCACCAATGGAAGCTGAACGTCGAGCGAATGTTTGTGGGGTGTTGTTGTTTTTTGTCCCTGCCACAGTGTGGTTGCTTTCAAAAGCGGTATCAGAAGTTATTTATATGCCTGGTCTTATTAAATGCTAGAGTGGATAAGTCAATTTCCCAACATTTCGTGGTGTGTTTGGACTTGCCAACAGAGTAGTTCAGTATTCTTTGCAAACCTGGTTTTGCTTAGTCTGTTACTTAAAATCCATGGGAGCTGTTCTCCATAAATTCGGAGGAAAATAAGATACAGAAGTGTGAGGTTTCTGGAAGCACAAAGACTGAAAACTAGCATTCAGCTTTTGTGCCTTTCTTCCTGGAAGAGAAGAGACATTATACTGAAACCATGTGCGGAAAACAAAAGACCTAATGGCTACTTAACGCTCATGCAAGCACTGAAAAAGTCATTTCCAGCAGAAGATTTCTGTTCCACTTTAACAGACATAGCCAACCTTTGTAGCTTAAACCCCAAATGCCTGATCTTAAAGTATCTCTTTATCCCCTTCTTCTAAACACAGAGCTGACAAAGCGGCCCAGCAAATTGCTAGGATGTGATCAATATATGGGACAAACTAGGGGAGGCATTGGAAATCCATGATGAAATCTCTCATTTTGTTAAACCTCTATAGACAGCAGCTGCGGTGGTGGTGGTGGAGGAGGATCGAGGTCCATTTGCATCAGAACTGCTGCATTAGGCAAGGGGGTACATGTCAGGTTCCCAGCCTCCAGGTGGGGCCTGG
>NW_015222189.1:0-1002 GCF_001447785.1 Gekko japonicus | reverse complement strand
AAAGGACACAACAGAAGATCATGCTGTACTTAACGGTATGAAACTTTTGGATCCAAGCCCTAGAATGCATTTTTAGGACATGTTGTAGGAAACTAAGAAAAAAGCTGTTGTCAGAGTTCAGCATCAAACATTCCAGTAGATGTTAATTGGTATCCTGTCTTGAATGAAGGGAAAAGCATTGGATTGGATTCAATAATTCCCTTCTGCTAAGTTAGAGGAAAACTTAGGGGAAAGGAGCCATTTGAATGGGCTTAGTGGAAGGGAGTCATTGGATACAACTGGTTACACTTATTTTACAGAAATATATTTGATAATGACTCTGCCATGTACTAGATTCTAGAGCATCACACTGCCAAGAAAAACTGCTTAAAAGACTTGTTTACACTATCTTCAAGTACCTTTGAACATGGTTTCAAGTTGCGTTTGATCTTGAACTAAAGGAGATAATGCAAACTGAATCAGTGGCATGGTGAGTTCAGAGACTAATTTTTAAAAGGTCATTTCAACGTGCACACTTTATTCATGGCATTAGCCCCAGTCCAGAATTAGTAATTTGATGCAGTAGATGAAATAATGTGGGGAGCACTGCCACAGGGAGACACCAGCTTGCCACTTTTTAAAAAGCCAATTTTGAAAACCTGTACTGGAAAGAGGAAGTTTAAAATCAGGGAAAATAGTCTTATAAAAAAGAAAGATATTGCTTCACAGCGGAAGGGGTAACACTGTTGGGATGCTGCAATTTTTAATTGTTTTTAAAAGGGCTTCCTGAGCACTTTCACATCTATGGCTGGTACACTGAGAACATATTCGGCATTTTAAAGAATTAAGAAAGGATTGGGTCCTAAGCCTTCTATCCCACAGCTCTTAATCTGTTGCAGAACCAGTCCGGCTATGGAGTCTGTTTCTCGAGCATTAGGCTTTCTAGTCCTCACTGAAAGACACTGGTCTTGCATGAGCAGAAAGGCCTGGAAGCAGAGGACTGAAAACAGCACAACAAAGGGC
>NW_015222188.1:0-1002 GCF_001447785.1 Gekko japonicus | reverse complement strand
ACCACCCCCAAACATTTTTGTTTCTATGACTTAATCTTGGGGTCACTTTGACCCTACACTGAGTGAGTAAAACCCATTTTTTGGTTTGGGCTTGGTTTCTAAAATAGTAAGCTTAGTCGGTGAAGCTTTACTTTGCGATGTCAGCTCTGGGTGCTTGTAACCAATGTGGTAAATTGTATTCTTTGTGAAATAATAACTTGAAAACATTTCTGATCTTAAAAGCACATGTTGAGCTGGTATCAAGCAGACTGAAACAGATCTGAAGCTTTTAAAAAATAGTTAACACATTACAAATCATGAATTGAATTATGAGGTTGGATTTGAAAAGAAACATCTACCATAGAAGCAAATTGAGAAGTCCTATGCAGAGTTATTTCCATCTAAACCCATGGAAATTGATGGGTTTAAATTGGAGTAATTCTAAATAGTATTGCTTTCCAAGCATGATCTGGAAAGTGTGGCCTGTGTAACTGACCAACCCTCTGAAGTATCTTTATCTGGCCCCTGTTGACCTTAGCAAACTTCACTCAAAATGTTTTGCTAGCAGTTTCACTTGTCAAGAGAAGAAAAATGAGACATTGTATAGTCCATATAGAGTTGATTGATCTCTCATGCACATTCATGGAAAGGAAAGGACTTGCCGATCCACTTCATAAGAGGATGTTTCAGGAAGCTTGTTTGTTCCTTGGTGATCTCAGTGGTACAGCATCAGAATACGTGCACTGTGTGATGCCAGTTTTATAAATGCCTGATCATCTGTGCAAGGCTTGCACATTTCTGGTTCTCACAATAATGTTAGAGGCCGGAGCAGTTCTTGAGAATAGATATTGGCCATCCCTGCTCAAAAGCATTGCCATTTGGGAAAGGCAGTTGATAATAGAAAGTAGTTCAGAGGTCGGGGTTTGCTTAACTGATAACTAGAATAACTGTTGCTTCCAGGTCTGCTAGTGCCCTGCTCTTGGCCTTCGGAATAGAATTTCCCGCGCATGCACGCAAGGAAGT
>NW_015222187.1:0-1002 GCF_001447785.1 Gekko japonicus | reverse complement strand
CTTCATTTTATCCTCATAATAATCCCCATAAGGTAGGTTAGGCTGAGAGACCATGAGCTTTCATGACTGAGTAGGGATCTGTCTTTCCAGTCCTTTTCTGCTATTCTAATGAGTATACCACTTAGTCTTTGTACAAGCATTCCTGTTTTTAGCTATGTAACGTTGGGAGGGTATATGTGCAAGAAAATTAGGCCTTGGGCTAAGGCAGTTCAGGAGAGAGATGACCCGTGTCATTAAGCTTCCATTGCTGAGCAACTGTGGGGAAGCTTGGCAAAAGCTTATAATGATTGGATGTTTTAATGTTTAAAGACATTTTTGTCCTCATGCAGCTATGGACTGCCAGATGCATTTACAAAAAATTAAGTCAAATGTACACATTCATAAATCAGAAGCAGTTCTTTTGCAGCTCTGAACCAAGACAGATGAGCACATTTGATTATTGACTTACGTCCAAAGATGATACTCCATCAAGACTATGAAAATGTTCCAAAATGTCATTTTAAAACATTGTTGCTATTAAAAATGCACCATGCTTTGTCTGGGTTTCTTAGCATAAAGAGGAACACTATGATAGATCAAAGACTATTAAAATAACATCACGTAACCAGTGCCCAATTAACATAAAAATTCAAGAGTCCTAACTGAACTCCTTTTTTTTTTTAATATGCCAGGATTTTACTATCTGACTTACAACTCTATTATGCTGTGTAATCTAGCAAAACACAGCGGCAAACAATAGAAAAACAAATAGCTAAAAAAGTAACTGCATCATCCAAACCATGTGACCTGACCCAACCAGAACAATGTACTGAAACTACATTTAGCAAGAACTAAATATAGTTTAATAGAACTGTAGGTATCTACGTCAACTTCCCCTGTTCCTTTCATTTCCCCCCTTTAAATAGCTCATTTGTAGCACAAGCTGTTAACAATAACAGAAGCAGTCTGTCCACCAAAGAACACAGAACCTTCTACAGAGGAGATACATGGTAATAAACAGGA
>NW_015222186.1:0-1002 GCF_001447785.1 Gekko japonicus | reverse complement strand
GCCTTATCTTTAGTAGGGTCAAGGGATATTCTAGAGGTTGCCACTCCAGCCCCGCAGGTGGCATCTCGTGTGTCACTCTGTCCCTCCCTCGGTTCTCAAACAAAGGGGGGACTGGGGTTTGGTCATTCCCCTCTTCCTCTTCGTCCCTGGCACCCCTCCCCTCTTGCTTGGAAACAAGAGCTGGTCTGTCATCCTCAGATTTCCCCTTTTCATAGGGCTTAGCCAGACTTGGTACAGAGCCTGTGGCCTCTTCCTGTTTAAAGCCCTGCAGAAGTGAGGAAACTGTTGTGCAAGATCACGAGCAGCTCCCTGGTCAGGCTTTGTTCTTTTTCTGTGCCTCCCAGCCCCTGAAATAAGGCCACATTGCAGCTGATTGCTAGGTGGTGGCCATTAAAGCATCAGCCACTCTTAATCAGGGACACTGGGAGGCACGGAGTCCAGTAATTCCTCGGCTCCTTGACTATGCTTCTGCAAAGCCAAAATTCGTTTCTGACTTCAGGCAAGCTGTTCCCACAAGGCCAGTCTGTCTGATGCTGACTAAGGGAGGTGCCAAACCATGCTTACAATGCTTGCCATTTGTTTCTCAGGATAATTTTGAAGCCTTAATTTATGTATATAGCAATTTACACACAAGTAGTTCAAATAAAGCAGAAATGCATGTTTCTAAACTGGCAAGCTATTCCAGGCAGCTTGGCAATCCATACAAATTGCTTGGTGTAAGGGATATACTGTGAGTGACCATTATTCAGCTATTTCAAATACAACATTATTCCTGTCCATTATAGTAATTTGTTCCATTCTTAGTGGTGTTAACAATGTTATGCTCAACAGAACAGCTCAGAACTCCTAATGCTACTGTTGACTAATAAATGACCACATTATTTCAGACAAATGGCAGAAATTAGTGATTGGTGAACCACTACTATGTCCAATTCACAACTGGTCCTTTTTAAAATGAATTAAGAAGGAAGAAGAGGAGTTGGATTTATAGCCCGCCCTTCA
>NW_015222185.1:0-1002 GCF_001447785.1 Gekko japonicus | reverse complement strand
TGGCAGCCAAGGTGACCTACCCCAAGAGATACATGAACCAGAATGGGGTGGGTGGGAACAGAGCCAAGCAACACCAGTCGAAACCCGCAGATCACACCCAGCCTCCTGAAATGCACAGCCCCCACCCATAAATGAGGATGGAGGCAGTGATACAAAACAGAAAGGCAGAAGGAGGCCCGACTGGCATGCATGGAAATGCAAGGGCAAGCATTGTGGGAGTCACAGGTCAGCACTGGCCTGCCATGGGGACAAGGAATGTGAAATTCACTGGCTGTGCTTCCTCAACATAGTAAGCAGTCTCTCATGTCTAGAGGTCGCCATCCCATGTGTCAGATGAATTCCTGGAGGGGACAGCACAGTAAGGTTCTAGGTGAGAACATCATTGCCAGCCCAGTTGGAGCACCCCCAGGCTCGGTTCTGTCAGACTTCAGTGGTGGGTGGCTCTCTGGGTGGCATAATGTGCTGTCCAGCCCGGGGCTATCTGCTGGGCCTGGCTGCAGGCTGGGTGGTTATGCATTGGGCCTACCTTGCTCCCTGCAGGGACATATGTGCTATGCTTGCTGAGCTGGGGCCATGTGGTCGGGCAGCATGCTGCTGCCATAGCTGTTCTGGGTCAGTGTACATTCAGGGGGAAACCAGGGTACTTCCTGCACTTGCAGAGGAACACCACCAGTAAAGGAAACCAGGTCCACAAGAGCTTGGCTGCTTCCCCCATCTATTTGCCCTGATGGAGTCTTGTACTCCCATATGCTGTGCCCATTACCCAAGAGTGTGTGAGCCATGGTGTAAGATGCGAAGTCCCATGATCTTGATGCTGACTAGTGTAGCCCTGTGCTATACAACATGGCAGTTGAGTTGGCCATACACTGGCTAAGATTTATATTGCCTGCTAGAAGCCATCATTGTCCATGGAGGGGCCAATGTATGCTGGACATGGCACTTGTCTGTAGTCTGTGGTTCTTCCAGCACCAAGTGCCTGGCAGCTGGTTGCAGGGGGGGGGG
>NW_015222184.1:0-1002 GCF_001447785.1 Gekko japonicus | reverse complement strand
CCACAGAGTCACCATAAGTCAGCTACGGCTTGACAGCCCTTCCCACCACCAAGATTACTGGTAATTTACATCTCATCATATGAGGAGGGGAGGATTTCCTGTTGGCCAGCTCAAACCACTTCATAGCAGCTCCCCACGGTCCTAATAATCTGGTTTGGTACAGATTTGCACTGGCGCCGAAATTGGTTTCTGCACGCCTGTGAAGTTCGACAGGCGTGTGGCCCATGATACTTGTATGCAGACATGTGAAAAAAAGAAACCTAGTTAGGCTGTGGTGAGTGGTCATACTTATGGTGTTCTTCTGGCTTACTCTCCCTGCTGTTTGCCTCCAAAGAGTCCTCAGGGCAGCTGTCATCATGTAGTAGGACCATAGGATAGTAATAAAAATCCAACAACATTCTCCCTCCTGAACCAGAATCCAGAACAGCTTCCAATCGACAAGCACCCGGCCCAGAAAAATGTGGAGCGGCTCTGTTGCATTCCTGAGTCGTGATTGGTGCCAGGGAAACTCAAACCCTGCTACTTATTCAGGAATGCATATTTCCCTGTTTGTTGATAGCTGTGTTTCTAAGATTAAGGTACCCAAAGGAATCAGAGGGCGTTGGTTAAAAATGGGGTGGAGCGAAGAGAAGGAAAGAGGAAAATATGAGATTGACTAGAAGGATCACAGGCTGAAGGAATAAAAAGAACTGCTGGAGTCACTAATGTCTAAAGTCCTTGGAGGATGTGTGATGATCACAATCCTGACCCACCTTTATAGGTCTGCTGTAAAGATTACTTAGATGTGTACGAAACACTTTGGAAAGCTATAGCTGCTTAGGAGTATCAGCCCATGTCTGAATCCAGAAATAGCATTTGTTCTTTGTACAGGCTGGCAGTTGGGGCTCCTTTGAAGTCAGTGGATGGTGCTGCAGTGGTTAGAGCGGGGGGAGGGGGTACTAGGGATGTGCAGGGAGAAAATTCAGCTTTTTTCGGATTCGGGTGTAATGAAGCTGAATTTTT
>NW_015222183.1:0-1002 GCF_001447785.1 Gekko japonicus | reverse complement strand
TGGTTTCTCCTGCTTCCCAAGGGGAGAGTCCCCTAGCTTCCAGATCACTAGCTAGAAAACACACTGTTGGTTTCTGAGATCCAGCTGCTGAGCGCTAGGAACTCAAATTGGCTGAATGGGGCAGTTCTAATACAGTCACTGTAGCTACTTCATGCATAAAACTGAGCTGGTTTCCACTGCAAGAAAGAGATGTCCATAGGCAATATCAGTCACTTCGCAGAAGGCAATCTTTGGTGACAACCCATTATAAATGCATAGAAAACAACTTTGCATTGAAATGGTCTTTCTTGGAAAGACTGCAGACTTCTAATTCAGCGACAGTGATATGCATTGCAGACTCGTAACTGTGAAGCAAGTCTGGTTCTCATTCTGCTTCCTGTTATGTCAGAGACATATTGTATTAATTTTCAGCTAAACCAATATTCCCTAACCACGTGGCTTGAAGCGAGCATTCCCGCAAATGCTGACTTGAGGACTGCCAGACTGTGAATTTAAACGCATGGACCGGGTATGCATGTGGGCCACACAGAAGACGGAGCTGTTCCAAAACTCAACAGAGCCCATTAAATTTAATATCGCAGAGTGAAAGAGCCGGCTGACCTCTTCGAGAAAGAATAACGAAGCCATTGTGCAGTCAGATGTTTCTTTAAAGGCTCTTGAGAACTTACAGCAGGCTTTGGGGGCCTTTTTTGAAAACCAGTATCTTGGAAATCTCCAAGGTATGCCCTGACCTGTTCCAACTATGTTTGGTATTTGGCTGCAAATCTCCTGACTTAGCTCTTATCCTAACAAAGCCGTTAGGAACTCTGGCTAGAGAATGAAATGGATTAGGTTACTGTTAATACTCGCAGCGCACGGACACTTTTAAGCAGTGGAGCTAATAGGAGCTCCTCCCCCAGAGCTTTCTTCTAATCGTTTCTAGTGTTGTTAATTCTCAAATTCACAGTTGCAGACTATCAGTTTTTTTTCCTCCTTCCCTGCCATCCTTCCCATGTACGGCAA
>NW_015222182.1:0-1002 GCF_001447785.1 Gekko japonicus | reverse complement strand
AGTTGGGAGGCAGAAACAATATGAAAAATGGTGCCAATCGGGAAACTCTAGTCTCTGCATGTTAAATAAAGCTCATTTAATGGCGCTCGGCTAAATTATATTTGTTGAGCGTCCTAAAAAAATCCCAGCAGAACTTGAGCTGAAGAATTTGTTTCTGCTCCCTGCTGTGAATCCACCTGTTTCTGTCAGCCTCAGTGCCTTGATAGCTGGGTTATCTTGGTTAGCTACAGTAGGTCAAAGGAATACATGTCTATGAAGCTTACAAAGTGTGCTAAGGAAGAAAAAGATGAACACCCATGTTTCTAAACTTGTAATGTCCCCCGCCCCACGCATTGTACCATTACAGATAGTAACAATGAAAGAGGTCATGCCAAATATGCAGCCCTTCTTCAGCCTAATTTTCAGGTAAACAACCAACTCTATCAGTTAACCAATAAATTTAAAATCCAATATAACTATATGAAGGCAGAAAGCCTTGATGTTTCTAAGGTCATTTCTGCTACTGCAAAGCACTCTATGATGACATCACATGATTAGGTTCCAGTTATGCCCCTTTATCTATGACTATAGAGCCACAGATTTTCTTGCAAGATGGTGGTTTGCTTGTGCTTACATTCTGTCAGCTGAATAAGAGACTGAATGCTGTGCATGTAGGAAAAGTAGCATATCAAGGATAAATGGTTGATTCAGCCCCACCCTTTGATGTCGTGTTCCCCTACTTTTTATATGGGAGTTTTTCATAAGAGGAACATTAAGAACAGTGATGCCCTCCATCTGCAATCCGAATGGTCTGAACTAAAGTCAACCACTTCATCCATGGAACGTTAATGCAGCACAAAGGCTGTCAGTCTGTTGTAGCAAGGAAGGCAGTCTAGACTCTAGCGTCATGTTAAAGGGTAATTTGCGGGTTCCGGTTCTTATGTGGGGGGAGAGACCCCTTTGGCTATACCCACCCCATCTGCAAGAACCACACACACCACTGATTTGGAATATATGTGGGTA
>NW_015222181.1:0-1002 GCF_001447785.1 Gekko japonicus | reverse complement strand
TCTGTGTGACCGGGGCCTAAGTTATACAAGATCATACAATAATGGCAATCATACAGATACTGTAGAGGTGGCCTTGTAAGGTCCATTTTCACTCTCATTAAACAGCAAAACTTAAAAAAACAACCCTGCTAAGCAGACTTACATATTACATATTCACAAATACATGGGAAAATTTTGACAGAGGCCTGCCACAATCAAACTGGTACATGATCCAGGGACTGAAGCACCTTCTCCCCATATGGTCATTACGTGTTTGCATGTGGTACATATAAAGCTGCCCTAGGAATTCGGTTTTTGTACCTTGTAAAATAAGTTAACTTTTATCTCATGGTTATGCTCTTCCTTCCTTCACTAATAATGGCTAAATAGCCACAAATTGTTTAGAGCTTTAAAGTAATGAAATACAAGAGACTGCGTGGGTCTGAATTTAATTTTGCCATTCTTTTCAGTTAGCCTTTCCTATACAGCACTCTAAAGACACTCATTGATGTGAAAATGCTACTAGATGAAGAGTGGTTTTCTAATTTGGCCCAAAGCCAACACCATTTTCTGGCAGGTATCTGGATGTAAAATGTAAGCTGAAGGGAGTTTTAGAAGATCATCAAATATCACAACGCTAACGGTGAGCCGCTTCCTAGTGAGCAAAAGAAAGGTCAGCAGATATTGGATATGTTTAGTCTGATTAGGGTGAAGAGAACAAGAAATATATTGTATGAAGAGTGAGGCTTTGAGGAAAAGGTATTTTGTGGTAGCTTAAGGAAAACAGCCCATTTTTGCAAAGGGTCTAAAAAGTAGCTCTTGGCACAGAAAGTTTGTTTTTTAAATAAGGGCACCAGCCTTGTGGTATAAATGGTAATTCTGCTGAAACTAAAAATGCAACGTAGCTTTATGTAATAGACAAATTGCCCCTTTTCACATCTTTGGGCACTGCAGCTCTCGGGAAGGGATAGAACATGGGCACTGCCCTAAACATGCTGGCATCACTGTAACATGGAAGGATGC
>NW_015222180.1:0-1002 GCF_001447785.1 Gekko japonicus | reverse complement strand
GAGGAAAATGAGACATTACCTTTAAGTCTTTGCAGGTCTCTCACTTCTCCTGACTTATTTTTTCAACATATTTATATACTGAATATATTATAGGTATGAGTGATAATTTTCTAATTATGTTGTTCTTATGGCTGTCCTCAGTTCTTCACTTCGAATTATATACACCCTAATGTATGACATGAAGTTACCGATGAATACACAATTGATTTTTAAACTCTTGATATTTTCCCAAGGAAGTGACTTTAGGGACCATTGATACAAATGTCTTCTAGGACTGCAGTGTTATTTTATGTTGTTCCCATGAAAGCAAAAACTCTAGTAACTCAATCACCAAGTGAGAAGGTAGAGACCATAAAGCAGTTTTTATAGCAGAAATTAACTCAAGAGAAAGTTTGTACTCATTTTTTAACTGCAGAGAGCTAACCAATGACTTCAAAATGATGGATTCAATATTTAATTTCTAAGTCTGTTTTCAAGTTCTGGCATGGGTTCAGCTTTCTAAATAGTTTTTGCTGGATCCAAAGAACTACCAGAGGAAGGAAAATATTCACTAACACCATTTTGAAAATGCTTGACCAAGAGTTCATGTTGTATAACTTCCTGAGGAATCAAAGAAATGCAAATTTTATGTAGGAGGGAATTTTATAATCTTTGTACCCTCTCCACAAAAACAGAATAACTGGAAGACATCTGGAGAGTAATTAGATTCATTTGATTGAAAACTAATTTATGCTTACCATTGCAGGTCTGATAATGCCAAAATAAATTTGTTAATCTCTGAAGTGCCACAAATTGTTTACTTTCTTATTACCTCTGCCTCAATAAGCTTATTGGAAGTACAATCCCAAACACATTTACACACTTCTAAACCCATTGAAGTCAGTGGGTCACAAAGATATAATTCTGCTTAGGACTGCATTGTTAAATTATGTATATGTTGTAAAAAAATAAGAAGGTTGAAACATGGCTGTAGATCAGCCTTCCTGCATGGCCAGCAGTCAG
>NW_015222179.1:0-1002 GCF_001447785.1 Gekko japonicus | reverse complement strand
GGAAGGAAAGGTTCCAGTTCCATTATACTCTATGGGGACATAGGGTATAATGGTGCTGAATGTATTCAGCAATATCAATTTTTTCATGAACCCAATTCCCAAACCCAAAAAAACCCACCATTTTTTTGTGTGCACATCCCTAGCCGGGGGAGGGGGGGGGAAGCACCTGGCAACCCTAGATAGCAGTGAGCCATCTCTGGAAACAACTCCTGTGTTTGAGCCTCCTGCAAACTTGCCACAAGCAAGCTTTGGCCAGGCCTTCGATGCCATGTCATTCCCAAAGGGGAAAGAAAGAACACAGTGGTCCACACATCTGGTTCTAATGTGCACATGTTACTCAATACAGAGACTTTCCTACTGAGTTCAATGTCAAGGAATATTCCATGCATACATGTTTCACTGGCTGAGGTGTCCTGCCCTTGTTTGGAGATCTGTGGTCATATTGGAGACCCATGTCTAGGGAGCTAAGGGTCTCAAACAGAAGATTCTGGGCACCAGGGCTCTTTCCCAGTATTGCAAATGGTACTGGGGGAAGGGAAAGGTGGGGAAGACCCCACTATACTTCTGTCCCCGGATTGCAGGATCCAAACTACTATCCACTTGGTGAGGACCTACACTGCACTAGTCTACCCACAAACTGGACTAGTCCACCCACAAACTGTATCTCTATGTGAAGCCTCCTTATCAGTCAGTAAGCAGCATCATTTAGGTATTGAGCCCAGTGATCATTTCCTCTATCCTTCATCAAATGTAGCATGCAATACATATATGATCTTCTTCTAGTTGGACCATGGCTAGCTCTCTGCTGCTCTTGCAGTCAGAGAAAATGGGACAAGGGTTGACGTAGCAGACACAGCAACATTGCTTCTGGTCCACCATGTCCTCAAATCTCTAGGAATTTCTCCAGTCTTTCTAGTCTTTATCATAGAAATGGGAGAATTCTTAGAGTCATGCATGAGGGGGACAAGTGATGATATTTCCATGCTCCCCCTGCCAGCTCCC
>NW_015222178.1:0-1003 GCF_001447785.1 Gekko japonicus | reverse complement strand
TTTTTTTTGTTCTTAAACTATAAATTGTAAAGCTTGGGAAGAAAATATTTCTTTGTATATCCTGCAGCTCTCTGCATATAAAGTTAAGAGTTTGATTATATTAAAAGGCAGAAATGTTTAACTGGAAGTCTATAAAACGTATTAAGTGAAATAAAAATAAATCAAGAACTGGCTCAGAAACAGAACTTCAGTCTATTTTTACGATTAATAAGTGAGCCTCTAAATAGAGTTCACTCTCACTGTCTCTTGAGACCTTGTTTTTCCTAACAATTGATCAAGAAAATCATAGAAGAGGGCCTAACAGTTTAAGGGCCTTTCCACAGTACAACTACACATTACAAAGAAAACATAGGGCTCCCATCATCAAGTTTGTTGCAAAGGATTAATGGAGTATGTGGGGGGAGGAGAGACATGACTCTTTCAGGGAAGGATTGGAGGGCAGAGGCTTAATCCTTTGCCCAGTGACTGATTTTCCTAGCAAATGTTCAAACCCCCTTACTACCTTTTAATCTTTTCTCCCCCAACAAAGCTCCCAAATTGGAAGTGAACCAAGAGAACAATTGCAGGATGTGGGTGCTAGAGGCAACATTTGCTGGGTCAAATCAGCAGGCACAGCTGAGGTTAAGCTCATTTGCCACCAATTCTCCCCTACAAATAACCCATCTTTTGATTCATGTTACGGCAGCAAACACAAGTCTGGGAACACAAATGTGTTGAATACAATATGCACTTTTGTCTTATGCATTACTTTTTAAAGCCCGCACGAAAGCCCAGATTCAGACAATACTTGCATATAAGTGTCTGAGCTGCAATCTGGGCGGTCAGTTGTTCAAATTATGGGCTGGCTCCTGTAGTTCCCCCCTCATACTGCTCTGTCTGGTCCCCCATCCCCCAGGGGCAGCATTTTGCACTCCATTGGGAGGGTGGAGGCAGGGAAATCGTCTTTCTATGCATGGAATTTAGACAGGATCCAACATCTCTGCCATGAACTCATGAGGCAGCT
>NW_015222177.1:0-1003 GCF_001447785.1 Gekko japonicus | reverse complement strand
GGTCTTAAAGGTACCACTGGACTCAAAGTAAGTGGATTGAATAGTATTTAAACAAGTATCAGGTAGATCTAAGGCCTGCATTGTACAAAAGAAAATTTAAATATTTATCTGGAAAAGCAACCTGAGTGGAAGGACCGCCGTACAAAGCTCTATGTTATTTTTCCCCCTCAGTTATACACACTTCACTAATATCATGTGAAAGGTACCGAAACGATTCACTGCGATGTTGCCTGGATAATGAGGGCTTGATACATTAGCTCGAGTTACTTTTGCTAATGAGCTGCAAAACCTCTTTCTCGGTAGCCACCAGAGCGGGGGGTGTGGTTTCGCTCCTTAAAAGCCTAACCTTTTCCATGCGTCTCATTAGGGCTGTCATAACTCATTAGGAAATTTAATTTTCACCTGAGTGGCAGCAGGAAAAGCACTGTGATAAGAAACCACACACAAACCGTGTTGCCCCGATACTGACTTTGTGCACGGAGCTCAGTGAGATGGTCATGGCTTCTAGTGCACCACCAACACATGCGGCATGCTGCAGAGGAACATGATTTTTTAAAAATGATGAAAAATACCCTCCCCATTAAGTTTACAATCTATATATTTCTGGGGGGGGGGAGGGGACACAATAAAGGAAGAGAAGAAAGCTGCACAGAGAGAAAAATGTCAGCGAGTGCATTTAAATGTAGAGCAAAGGCAACATTACTTGCCTCGTTTTCATAAGTATCAAAAGAGAGACTGTTTTCAGTAGCTTTTCATAGTTATTGTGCACCCGCCCAGAAATAACAAGACAGTAATATTGTATAAAATTCAGGCCACACTTTCATTAAAATTTAAAGAACCTGCCACAGGGGAAACTTTTGGTTAATTAGATTACCTCTCCCCCTCAGTTCAGGTATAATCTACCTGGGTTTACTCAGATGAGACATCGTCTCTCCAAGCCTAATTGCCATGCATGGGGAAGTCCACCCTCCTCTGAGTCCCAGACCGGTTGTGAAACACTCCT
>NW_015222176.1:0-1003 GCF_001447785.1 Gekko japonicus | reverse complement strand
CCTCCACCTTACTGAACTAGAAGCCTTTGAGTTCAGATGGTGTGAGACCAAACCAGCACTTACGTGAAAAGGATTTCAATCTACTTGTTCCTAGCACTGCAGCACAGACTGCATTGGTCAAATATATACTGAAACACATATGATACAGATTCAGTTCCCGGAGTTCTTCCAGAACTCACATATTCTTTCTTCTTTTTCTGTTCTTCAGGACTTCTGACAGTCATCTATCTTGGGAGCATCTTGCATAGAGTTTTCAGTAGAATGGAAAGTCTGAGTGAGCTTCAGAACCCCCTGTTAGCCAAGAACAATGGACACCTTCACGGCAGTTATACTTTCCACCAGCACAGCCACCAGGACTATGCCGGCCACCGTTGTCCAGGCAAACTATACTCTTACATCTTCCAAAATTCTGGCAATGCAAGGACTCACCAGCTGCTGGATGCCAGTTCTCTACAGTTGGCTGTTGAAGCATTGTATGGTCCAAATTTTATCCTGGTGAAAGATGAAACCAGTGTCAAAGTCAAGGACAACAAAGTTGAGAGTTGTGAGACAACCTTCACAGAAAACAAAGAGCCCCCCATTGAACCTTCTGATGGGCAGGAAATACAAGGACGATCGCTCATGGAGAATGACATCAAAATCCAGACAGTGTCCTATGAAGTGGAGGAGGAAGAATTCCAGGAATATGAAGTATGTTTCATAGGCTACAATCCTAATGCAAACTGGGGACTTATATCTGAGTAAGCATGCTTACATTTGGGATGCAGATTTATGAAAAACCTTGTTCTGCCTTCTGAGGTAAATTATGTATAATAACTTCCATAACCTGAGAGATACTTCAAGGCCTGATCCTTCAGGGATAACTTTATACTTGAAGGACCAAGTCTCACATTGCAATGTGTTAGGAATGAAAAATGTCCTGAGCTATTTGTAGGAGTAGCATACAAAACAAGGAGAAGTTTTCACTCACTTGTTTTAGACTAATATCCAGAATCTTTCTGTA
>NW_015222175.1:0-1003 GCF_001447785.1 Gekko japonicus | reverse complement strand
CCTCTAGTGCTGGTTGCTTGTGAGTGTTAACTTGCCTTCCTCCAAACCTTTGGAAGCCATCGGGACTTTTTGGTTGGCCTGTCTGCCACCTTGTTGATATGTAAAGACCCAAGCGTTCCCTTTATACTTGCAGCTGGATGAACAGTTCAGCTCACTTGTTGAGGGGGAACAAAATAAGAAGTAATTGGCTTTTAAAGACAGGTAAGTGGTGGCTGTCTAACATCTGATTATTGCAGCAGCTTGAGGTTTTTCATAAGTGCAAAAACGTTAAATGTTGGACTTCCAAGACTTATTGGGGAAAATAACAGGAGAAACAAGGTTAAATAGAATCTCGCACCTTTCACTGCGCATCTCATTATTCATTGCTAATAGAAGCCTGAACCATCTGTCTCTGCAGGGAGGATTTATATGCAAGGTGTGTATCAGGGATTGCAAAAAAAACCAAACCCCTTCCTTCTCTTCGGTCAAATGTTTATTTATGGCTAGCTCTGCAGTGCCTGTCCCGGAGCCCAGTGCAGCTCTCTGGCACCTGCACGAGCAAAGCCGCTTGCCAGCCTCTGAAAGCCGCTCCAAACGCTACTGTCAGAGTAGCCCAGAAAATACAAGTGGTCAGACTGAGGTGTGCAGTACTTAGACTAAATTGAGTCCCGGCCTTGCCTTGGATCAACATTTGCCAGTTACACAATACAGGCGTCTCTCTTCCAACTGTGCTTTTAGTGTTCGCATTATCATTATCCGTTGGCCTTTATGGCTGTGTCTGAAAAGAATGGTGCCATCTTGAAAATGCAGCTTCAGAACTGTAGCATATTTCCACATCTCATGCTTCGGGTAATGACTGTGTGCCGGAGGAGCAGAGATGTGAAGGCCGGAGAAAATGAAACAAAATGAGGGAAGAAAATGGGGAAGTTTTCAGATGGGAAACTTTGGGGAGCACTTAAAAAAAAAACAAAAAAAACCCTCATATGAAATATTCTCTTGTTTATTTGGGGGGGGGGATCACCTT
>NW_015222174.1:0-1003 GCF_001447785.1 Gekko japonicus | reverse complement strand
CATCAGAGAGTCCACACAGGAGAAAAACCCTACAAGTGTTTGGTGTGTGAGAAATGTTTTGCTCAGCTATCAAATCTTGTGAAACATCAGAGGGTTCACACGGGAGAGAAACCCTACGAATGCTTGGAATGTGGAAAATGCTTTGCTCGACACGCACACCTTCGTGTACACCACAAAGTTCACTCTGGAGTGAAATCCTATGAACGCCGCAAATATGGCGAGAGCTTTATAGAAAACGGGAACTTTATTCAGTATCAGATAGCAAACACAGGTGAAATAGTACAAGGTTAGTTAATTATTTCCTTGAGGGTAATTGTTACGCTGCATCAGTCACCATGAATTTGATACTCCATGTTACTCCGTAATATCTTAAGGTGACGGTAGATGTAGTATTTTAAGAAGAGTTATGGTATGTTCTTTATCTGAGGTACAAGCCAGGATTTGCAGTTTGCATGGCAAAGTCAAATAAAGCAATTTTGCTCCTTCCTCCGTGCTTCGGGCAGGTTGCCACTTAAAAAGTGTTTATTGGGTTATATATTCATTCTTCACTTTTAAAAACGTCACAAATATTATAAAGCCACATGCAAAACTAGGATTGGGGATGTGTATTTGTGGATATATGACAGGAACTAGCTAATTGTTACCTTCTATAGCTGGATTTGACTAGAAACACATTGATTAGTTTTCAGATAAGCTTGCCATCCGCCTGCCCTTGGCCCTAATTCCCTGCCTTCAAGAAATTGAGGAGAAAAAATCTGGAAAATGGCCTCCTTAGTGATGTTCCAGGAATTTCTCCCCATGTTTTTACAGGGGATACAGTGTCATCCAGAAGTGATGTCACATCCTCCACAAACCCCACCCTCTCCAGGCACCGTCCTCAGAATTTCCAGGCAGTTTTCAGAGCTCTCCCCATAAAATTTCTACTGATTGCAGTGGAGGCCTTTTTAAGCTGGCCGTGCCACTCTGAAGACGTGTCCTTTCCCCCTATAATTAGTGAGATAAA